>NC_070632.1:20395280-20687780 GCF_947347685.1 Pleuronectes platessa | reverse complement strand
CTCAGCTCCACTGGGCCAATCAAGTGTCTCATGTGTAAATGTGATGCTGACACATATGAATGATGTTATTGACTCTGCTGGACGTGTAAGACTGCTGTGCTACATGTCAGCATAATAAACAAGCTCATTAAAGAGGTGGGGTATAGGTATGTGTCATGTCATGCACACACACATGCACATTAATCACACACACAAAGGCATCAGCTCATGAGTACGAATGCTTTGCCACTGTGTCAGTGGCTGTTAGAGTTCTAACAATAATCTTTGCGTTTTCAAAGTACTGATTATTTGCTGGCTCCAGCTTCTTCCTCGTATTATACTGTATGTAAAGATAACTGTCTTGGATGATTTGAACACTTGCATGAAAAATGTTTAAAGTTCCGCTTGTGCTTCTCCGGCTATGGAAAAACCTTTCAGATTTTTTTATTTCAATGATTAGAAGAAGCAAAAACGATAGTTTAAAAGTGTTATAATTGAGTTAAAAATTATGTCTTTACTACTTTGCTATCCTGTTAAATCTCTGGGGTTAATCCCAGAACAGCTACCAGGATCAGGCTACACTTAGAAAATATGCGTCTTTTTTCTTTTCTTTTTTGTCTTGTCCTTTTTGCTTCATCTGTTTTGTTGATGCAGGGCATTGCTTGTTTACTTGCTATTCTTTTTTGTCATTAGTCTTTTTTGTCAGGGATTACTTTTTCACCTTCTGTAAAAAACAAAGGAAACATAACTGTCGACTGTTAATTTCTCTGTTATGTGATTGGTTTCCCAATAAAAATATTTGAAACACTTAGAAAATATGCATCCGATACATCCCACTTCCATTGGCCCCGTCATCAAATCCACGCCCTTAAAACACATGAACATGCATTGACCGCTCGCCAACTTCTCCCTATCGTCTCTGCGGGGTACGTCTCTCCAGCTGAAGTCTCGGGTCATGCTCAGTGAAAGCATAGGCAGGCTGCAGGTAGGTTGGTTGATTAGTCACAGACAAGTACGCCACCATTTGGTCTGAAAAAAAGTATTGGTCGTATTTGCACTTTGTTTTCAGACAACTTTATTCATTGATGGCTGTCTGGAAGAAGATTTCAACAGATAAGATAAACAAAGATTCCCATTAAAGGAAGGGTTTCACACTAATGCCATCAAGAGGTCCAAGACCCAGGTTGGGCACCATAATAGCTCTCACGTGCTTCAGCTCCAGAACATAGCAACGTAGTGGTGACCATGTAAATATTATGTGGCTTCAAAATAACCTGCTAAACAATGAATGAATGACATCACAATCACGTAATGGAAAAGTGACCCAACAGTTCTCTCAATAGTCCTCAATGACCTGAAGCCACACATGCTGTGTTTGTTCACGGGACACGCCTCAGTATCTCTCTGCTGACAGCTGCTCTCCACCCACCAAAAGCAATTAGAGTGAAATCACATTGAAATTGGATCATCAATGCTCAGTGGATAATGTTGTTTTCTGTCAATAACTTAAAGCAAACGATTAAAACCCAACTAATGCACGTGTTTGTGATTCGTCAAAAGTGAAGAAGAATTTACAAGCTTTGGTTTCAGGATAATACTTTCAATATATAACGTGCTGCCCACAGACAAATGGCTGCTGTTCACATCAGATCTCTGGAGCTTGATGAAGGACTTTGTGGGAATAGCAGGAAATCACTAAGTAGCCAATTGACATGGCTGATTGATCTAAATACTGTTAAGGATGTATCTTGTTGTCACACTGATTATTCTCCATGTAACTTACTTGCTTGTTAACTGCTTATGTTATTATTCCTATAACAAGCCCTTTTTAAAATATATTTATAAATTAAAAAAATAATTATCTGTTTTATACCCCCTGTGTTAATTGTTACTTTTATTACAGTTGCAATTGCCACTCTCATCTCATATTAGTAGTAGTAATTGTTGTGTTTCATTTGTAAATGGTAAATATATACCACTCTATTTTTATATCAGTGTTTCAGCTGCATTTATTAATGTAATTAATTCAGTAGTAGTGGAACACACACATGTATATGAGAAAATGGCTGTCACTTTTTATTCAAAATCAAAAGGAAATAATAAATTATACAATGAATCTGTATTTATTTGACAAATTTTAGAATTTGCAGTGTATAATTACTACAGGCCGGATATGACTGCTTGTTGCCGCTCCATGGTTATGTTGTCCTTGCCGTTGCAAGCAGCTTATTACGAGTAATAGTTACGTTTTATAATTGGGTACCCTCTAGTGGCCATAGTAAATATGACCTGAGCAAAGACTAAAGTCAAACAGAGAAAAGTAACGGAGAAACTGGAACCAGACAATATGTAGATTTCGATAATTATACTTTAAAATGGCTCAAACAATAAATTATCAAAAGATATTATCGCAGATTAGTTTCCTGCCTCTGTCTGATGTATTACTCGACCAGCTCCATTGACCAGCTGACAATTTTAGATTGTCAGCATGTCAATCGAAAATGACACAGGACAACTGAGACATTATAGACACGAGTGAAGGACAAGAACAAGTAAAAGGAAAATCCCATCTAATAAGCGGTGAATGTAACCAGTACTGTAATGTCATACTTTTCCATGTACAAAAACCACCAATCACCATTGGAAGGACAGAGAATGTTGTTAGGGTCAGAGCTGGGTGATATGATCTATGAATGGCACTGCTCACCAATGGGCACCTCCCAGTTAGTGAAGGCCAGGCCCATCCTGATAAATCACTTCCTGCAGAGAAAGGAAGGCGAAACAGCACTTAAGTCATTATCCAACCGCTGCCTCCTGTAATGGCTCTCAATCTCCAAATCTAATCAGTGGCTTGCCACCACAAAAGAGGCTCGCCACCTGATTAAATACAAGTTCAAGTGGTGGAACTGGTGTCACTTTGTGGTTTTACATTGAGGGTCAAGTGACTGTATTCAGACATGAGGGATGATGTGTTCACTGGGATTAGTAGGAGCCGGCGGGAGGGGAGGAAACGTACCTCAAAGCAGGTGTTAGACTCGTTTGGCCGTCTCACCAACAGGGCAAGTGGGTGAGCAGAAGGTTCATGCTAACATTTCAGGAGGTCATCAGTTACGGAAGCATGTAAAATGTCAAGTAGTGTTTTCAAGCGTTTTCCGTTGTTTATCCCCCGGACATTAGGGAGATTACATTCAATCGCGTTGAAACCTTAAAGCATCAATCAGCAGCCTTCAGCGGCCTCCTTGCTCTGACATCACTTTCTGAACGACCAGGCTCGCTTGTATCTCCTCCACATTCATTCAAGAAAAAGTAGCAGACAAGAAAGAGAGACCTCTCAACAATCGATAGCTATACACTAAGGAGGGTTTGTGCTTCCGAAAAGGCTCTGTTAGGAGTTCTATTTATCATGATTACATAAGAAACTAATGAGGTGACCTGACTAGTAATTGGGTTTGAGTTGAGGAGCTTGACTCTATGGAACATTAAAAGAATCGTTCAGTCATTCACTCACATTTTCATCCGCTCACTTCTTCTAATAGAATTAAAAAACTCCAAGATAATGAAACTCAATCTCTGTACAGAGCCTTGCAGATGAATGCTGAAGCTTTCACCTCAACTATGTGTTAATATATAAAAATACTGATCCTATATCCCATACATTTTTGCATATCGGTGTTCCAGCATACTAAACTAAATAACTGATCATTTCCCAAACCCCTCTCCAATTTGAGCTGCATTCAGACCTGCACTGAACTCTGAAAAATCTCCTGAAATTATCCTGAATGTGAGAACGTTACTTTCAGAGTCAGTTGCTGTTGATATTCTTCAGAGATAGGCCCCCTGGTAAAAACTTTTCTCAAGTTCATGTCTGACAATGGTTTTGAACAGAAAGCTTGTTGAATTTTTTTGAAGCAGTGTTCATTGAGCTTATATATAAAGATATAAATGATAAAACTGAGTGCTTCACTTGCACATACATGCATGTGAACATATAATATAATATTTTTATGTCAGGTTTGATCTCTCAGCTTTAAAAACTGTTGCTGGCTAGATAATAGACTTTTGTATAATTGTCGGAAATTGACGGTCCCATCTTTAAAAATATAACAACATCTCTGATGGTAAATCTACAGTTATCGTTGTAAACTGCATAAGTTACAAGAATAGAACGCTTGGCATAGCAACGGTTATTAAGTAATTACGTGCTGGGCTCAGCGAACAGTCATCTGAACTACTATGCCCTCTACCAAAGTCCAGCTGAAATTAAAACAATTATCAGAATCATGATGGACAACTTGTAAATCAATATTTCAGGACATTACTCATCCACACTAACAACTGGCCTTTTAGGATAACGGTCATCTTGTGTGGTGATGCCGTTATTTTGCCGGAATAACCGTGATGCACCTTAAGAGAACCATGGAGTGACTCAGGCTGCTGCCCTGTCAAAAGCTGGGCAGAGGCAAGCGGCTCCTCTGAAGTATCTTAAGGAAACTTGGCTCTCATCTTTGGAGTCATTTCAGATTCAATCACACTTGATCAACTTGGACCACGTCCCGTTGTATTTATAGAAAGTTAAACGTTATGCGGTTATAAAGCCTGGCCCATGTCCAAGAATCTGCCATCATTTCTGCCCCTGCAGCAAAGCTGAGAGTTGGACATTTCTTCTCCCAAGTGAGCCTCAAAGATGCTCAAGGTGCAACTGAGAAGGAAAGTCTTAATTAATGGGATCTAATATGTATCTGTGGAGGATTAATTCTTTCATTCTTTTATTCATTTTCTAACAGTGGCTTTCAGCCAAAGTCTTCATCGTCATTTATTTTCTTTATTTGTTGGAGTCCTACACTGAGTTTTCTTCATTTTTATTCAGAGGCTTTTTTTGTTGTCATTTCCTGTCATTATTTCTGTCTTTGTCATAGTTCTTGTTCCTCCTGCTGCCTTAGACAAGCTTCCCTTGTGTCTCACGAAAGAGCACTCATCATCCTTTGGAGAGCTTGTTCTCCCTTTCAAATTGGGAAATATCTCAAATTGAGATCCACCTGGTTATGTCACCCTCGTTTACGTAATTGAGTCTACCAGTTAATGGTTCAGCTGGCAAGGCAATGAAATTAATATGCTGTGTTCATCCATTGCATTTTTTTTATGCTCACCACAAATGGGACAGTTTTTCCAATCAGTCAAATGCTCTTCACTCGTAAAAGGCCATTACTGTGACTTGATGGATCCTGAAGCACAAGAGGCCATTAAAGGGATTTAATGAATAGATTTGGATCATCCAGGTGTCTCTAGAACAACACTTGATCACACACACCCACCAAACTTTGCCACCAAATTGTCTCGTGGCTATTAGATGCTCTAAGTCATGCCAACTTCACTTCACCAGTTAAAAGGTTTATGTATGGAAATAAAACATTTTTGCAGGCAAAACAAATCTGGGCATATAATGAAAGTTGATGCTTTGGAAAAGCCACCGAAATATACCCATACTTTAGTATTTCATTGGATTTCCTAAACAGCCAAGTCCAAGAGTCAAATACCATAAATATCAAACTGGGCTAACCTTTTGCAATGAAGCAGAACTCGTCTGTGCCGACTGGGCGCTGGTCTCCTACAACTCCTGAGTATTGATTGACAGGTCTCCCTGTCCTCATTTGGTGTCATGTTTGCTCCGCTGTAACCAATGATACGTACTTAATGTCAAGATAAATCCTCCCATTCAACATGATCACAGAGCAATGCCTCTCACAAATAAGTCAATATCTTTTTATAGCCGCCTAGTCAGTTGAATCGGTCATGCATGCACTGACTAACCATGAGCTGTCATATACATGAAGCACACAAAGGTGATGTTTAGAGTAAAGTTCAGAAACAAAGAACTTTAGGATTTCATAACTGCAGTCTTTACCAAAATAGTTCTTACACAGGTGGTCTCAATCCAGAACAAGCAAATACTAGCAAGCAGGAAGCAGGCAAACGTCGAAATAAAACATAGTTGACATTGTTGCTTGGGACCTCAGCAAAACATCCACCATGTTTCAATTTGATCGGAGGACATAAAGACAGAAGGACAGAAAGACAGAGATTTCTCCATGTATGATGAGAATTATAAATTGATTTCAACACAGAAGGCATGGTCCACCTCGGGGCCCTGACCACATCAGTGTTGTGTGGAACACATTTGGAGTAAATTCAACCTGATTGTCACACAGACAACTGGAGGGTGTGTCTTATGTACACGATCACCATGGAAAATAGATCAAGCGGGACTGTACCAACATGATGTCCTCAATAGACTGAGTCGTCGGGGAAATGCGTGATGTCAGTCAAAGCTCATTGAACTGAACTTCACGAGTCGGAAATCAGACATGTATCACACGGCACACTGACATTCATGTCTTGAAAAAAATCTGATCAGGGCTGACGTTTAATGAAAACGATGACTCATAATGTAGACATGCAATAAATCTTTCCTAGCTATCGTCAAATAACGTCATGCAGGAAAAGACGGACGATCTGTGTGACTTAAATCCATCATGAAGTTTGAGTGGATTTGTGATATCAGCCGTGATTTTTGTTTTCGTTTCGTTTTGTCTTTGTTTTACTTCTGCTGCGGTTCAGTAATAGTTTGTGGATAATAAAGGGATCAGTGTAATGTTATCTGACTGAAGACAATGCTCTCTTCTTCAAAAGTGACCACTCACATTAGTTTTATTCCAAAACTGCATAGCGAGACGAGCAAATGCAATTATTGTTTGAATGTTAGCTGTGGTGCCAAAGTAAAGATTGGATGTCTCCGTTCTGTAGGTTTGGCATCGTCAGATGTTTCTGCATTGACACTGACAAGGGATGAGAAATGAGTAAAGTTGTTCCGGTGCATTAGTTTTCAAAAGGAGCTCAGTCAGGCATCTTCACATCACTGTGTTGTCTGGTTGTCTGTTTGCATGATTATGCAAGAACATTACTTTTCGCTTAAGACTAGACTATGTTGTGTGTCATTTTGCTTAAAGTTCAACATCAAACCTAACAATATGCATTAAGCAAATGAAGACAAGACTGGAAATCTGTAAACACATTTAATCAATGAAACACGTTTTTTCATGTCTCTCCTGAAACAACAGTTAGGAATTCTATTAGTGCCTATTTATGATCTACAACAGAGAATTTGGGTGAAAAATTGCTTTTTGTACAAACTATTCTTAATGTCTGTGGTCGGGACGGATTACCTGCGAAGTCAGAGCAACGATTTACGTCCGTCGTGATGGAAGAGCCTATGTTCAGGCAGAGGGATGGATTCAATCCTCAATGGTTGTGTTAAATAATTTCTAATGTTGTTAGAATATTGTTTTTACTGACAAATAGGTTCATATATTACTATTTCTATTTTTATATGAATATGTTTATAGGAGCATTTTGACCTTTGACATCCACCAGAATGTGACGACTTTCACTTATCCTCTTTCCACTGTGTCTTGAGTATTGTTTCTACTGCTCCAATGTGTCAATCATGGCTTGTGAGAAACTCATGCGTTGGGTTGAACAGACAGGAGTGAATCGTTCTAAGCATGTTCTTACAGATTCTTCCCTTTAAAGTGGTTGTAAAGATTTGTTAATATTACCTCCTGTAGTGCTGATCATTGCCGTACACAATTTTGGGCACCAGCCTCTCATTCGCCGTTAATTGTTCTTCAAAACCATCACACATAAATGATGATAGACATGAACCATCACGAATGCACAACAACACATTTTAGCATTGAGATGATATGCAGTCATGTTAACTCAGGTGATCCAAAAACGGTATAGTTGGTACAATAGTCAAATGCCCCACACTACACTAGACAATTTCAAGACTGATCCCGATAAAAAAACTAAAAATGGTTGTAAAATGTAATAAAATTGACAGATCTCCTGCCCCTAGCGGTTATCATTACACTGTGCCTTGATACGCTGCTAGTGCAAGTGACTAGCTATCAAGTATACCCAAATCAAGTATTGGGGCGGCTGTGGCTGAGGGGTAGAGTGGTCGTCCTCCAACCTGAAGGTCGGCAGGTCGATCCCAAGTCTGACCCATCTGCATGCCGAAGTGTCCTTGGGCAAGATGCTGAGCCCTGAATGCCCCCCCCATAAAATAACAAAGTGCTGCGACTAAATGCACTGTATGAATGTGTGTGTGAATGGGTGAATGTAAAACTGTACTGTAAAGAGCTTTGAGTGGTCATCAAGTCTAGAAAAGTGCTATATATAAATACAAACCATTTACCATTTACACTCAAGACGTCTCTCAAGGACACAAGCAAAAACAGATATAGTGTATTGACATGGCTGTATAACTGTAATAATTTACTTAAATATAAATAAAAGTACAACATTAACTCTTCTACTTGGATAAAACTACGTAGGTACTTGCTGTTAAATATTAAAAGTAAAATGAGTAAAAGTGAACAATAGGCCTACCTAAAAAAAGATATGCTTTCGAAAAGTACAGATACACGGGAAATATATCTAGTAATGTGCTTTCTCATCTACAGTTTTTGTGTAGAATTTGTTTGTGGAAAAATTATTCTGTGCTCAGATGCAGTCACAGCATTAAAATGATGAATGCACAGGCTCGGATGTGGGTTTATTTCCTGACTTAGAAACAATAAACATGATGGAAAGGAAAATTCTAATTAGTTATAATACAATGACTGAAATCAACTTCTTGGAGGACCGCATTTCCTTCCTAGGAGCTGGAGTGTTACTCACTTTTTCTCACACAATCTCAGTTTACATTGGGTGAGAGGCGGGGTGAAGAGGTCGCCAGTTTATCACAGGGTCAACATACCCATTCACACTCACATTCACATCTACATTCAATTTAGAGACTTCAGTTAACCTTTAACCCAAATCTGCACGTCTTTGGACTGTGGGAGGAAGCTTGAGTACTGGTAGAAAACACACACAGACACCAGTAGACACAGAAAGTCCTTGACCGAACCAGGATTGGAGCCGCAAACCATCTTGCCGTGAGACGACAGTGCTAACCCCTGCTCCACTGTGCTGCCGGCCTACAATTTACAGAAGTCAAACAGCAGTATGTGTGTAATGCTCACTGGCATCAGGTGGTTTTCACTGAAACAGCTTCTGTCTTATGGATGATTCTAAAGACACTGAATGTGTGGTTTGCTACTTATTAGCTGTCTATTCTTAGGTCCACAGACTGAGCAAAGAGACCATCTATCTGGCTGCTGATAACATTAAGTGCTTCACAATGTACTGCTTTTTTTGAGCCAGCAAAAGCCTGTTCAGCCATTTGCCACTGAAATGCTGCATAGGCGCTTTCGTCAACACCAGGAAAGAGTCAGCAGCGGACAGAAAAGCTCCTCCGCAAGACTCCCACCTCACTTCCTCCCTCGTGTACGTATGCTCCCACTTTATGCTGTGAGAAATGTAATCAGCAGTGACGACATACAGTATCCAGCACTCATAAAACTTTTAGGAGGGGAGGGGATGAGATGGCTTTCCTTTGGTGTGCGGTGCTGCCGCTGACCCCTGACCTGCCTTGTTATTGGACCGCTGCCATTCTAATGCAACCTTGGCAGAGCTGTCACTTTTTCCCGCCCATTAGTCCCGTCATTTTGCAGGCTAAACCACATCGCTGACCTATTTATAGCAACAACAGGATGGTACTTGTTGGTTTTAAAACCACTCAGGATGCTAAATTAATTCTGGATTCAGCACATATATGCTAAATATATAGGCTAGGTGATGATGTGTTCATCATCATTCACAAGGAGTCTGTCGCACGCAGCTTCGGTAAAAGTCAGAATAAAGTGGAAACAAAGGCTCTGCACTGATGCAAACACATAATGAAAATATATATTATTCATGGTAACATAAACGAATTATATCTTAATCGCACATGAGTTCACACAGCAAAGGCTTCACTCTGTGGCTGTGTGATTAAAACAAACTGAAAGGCATGAATGGGTGGAGGAATGGGTGCACTCACACTCTCTTCGTCTCCTTAAAACACCTCCTTCTCCCTCTCCCCCCCACCATGTGCGAGCGCAGAGTGCACAGTGTGGCTTGGACCCATCACACAGTGACTCAGGCCGCTCTCCATTTGAAAAATTAAACAGGGGGCCGTTTGGCAGAGTTAAATGAGGCCCCCAGGAAGAAAAAAAAAACAAGCTGAGCTCAGCACTGCTCCTACAATCTCAATCACAAAGGAGGAGGTTGGCGTGCTGATGTAATGGCCGCCGCCGTGCTGCCACTGCCTTGGCAAAGGAGGAGAGCTCGTCAGCACAGCCCCACTCATTCATCTCCCCCCCTCCCCCTGGATCAAGGGTACATCAGATATCATTAACAGAGGGAAAAGGCGAGCAACGGCCAAGCTTAAAACCAGACACGGGGCTGGATGTGCGAGAGACTGAGATCTTCAGTGGGTATTTCTCTGACTGTTGAGACACTCATTATGGCAGGAGACAGAATCCCATGAGGAATAAAACAAATACTTGAAATGTGGGCAATTCAAGTCCAGTAAATAACCTCAGTGGTGTGGTAAAGGATGGCAGTAAATGAAGCATTGGAAGTTAATGCAAACTTCCTGCAGGTGAAACATCTTTTGGGGGATATTTAAAAACCCTCTGTGTGTGGAAAATGCTGAAATGAATCTATATTGTTACAGCCTCAGATGCTTTATCAGGACAATACTGTGCTACAGGAAGTAGTATTGCATGTTGGTAATAGAACACTGATAAAAAGTAAAATAACACACACACTGATATTAGAGCAAATACCTTTGTCAAGACCCAAAGACCCAATTCAATTCAATCCAATTGCACCAAATTGTGCACATGCGCAGATGTAAGTTTCACGAGTTTGAGTGTTTTTTTTAAAATAAAAATTCATGAATTATGTAAAAAACTAAATCAACACCCCATCTCTCAATGTTAGAGAAAGTGATTTAATTGGTTCTTCCCTGAACCATACCACAGTTTCATTAAGATCTATTAAGTCGTTTTTGAGTAATTTAATTACAAACAACCAACAAAAAACGGAGTGAAAAACATAACCTCTTTGGTGGAGTTTTATATAGATGTTGAAGAATGGGAAGAAAGCATCAGGGGAAGACATTTATAACAGGGTCACTGGTCCAGCATTGATCCACCTGTAGAGCTGCACTACTCTATAACTGTCTAATTTATAAAGACAAAAATTATGTTATCATATGTAAATGTAATTCTTCCTCCTTCACTGTGCTTACACAATGTATAAGCATTGTAATTATATTGGACTTGTGTTACGTTGCTATTGATTAAAGTTATATTGTGATAATTATTAATATAGTTTTTTCACCCAGCCCTACTGGCTCTATACAACTTGGGTATAATTTTGTGTTTATTTAGCCAATAAGATATCTCACTTATTGTGTATGAATACAAATAATGATAATAATAATAATAATAATACATAATAATGATAATCCATAATAATGGCTTATATTTCGTTTTGAATTCAGCTAACTATAGATTATCCTAAGACCTCATATTTGTTTGCTCCTTAGTTTTCTTCTCTCCATTTGCCTTTTGGTTACTGTATTTAAAACGTTTCATAGATAAAAGCTTTAAATCAGACCAGTCATTAGGATTTTAGTTGGTATTTAGACCATTTATTGGTGGTTGGTATGAATTAATAGATACTGGTTGATATTATAACTTTGTAGTGGGGGTTAAGACTTGAAAACCTCAATGGGCTGCAAAAGTTAATTTAATGGTTCATGTGATGATTTAAAGAAGAGGACAATGAAGGGAAATAGCACTCCCTCCTGTGGAACAAAATTCTGCTTCTCTTCTAATATTGCAAAAAAAACGTATTACTTTTGTAATTTTCAATGACAATTTTAATCCGTCACAAACAAGTGGACACTGCTTTGTTTTAAAAGGTCACAGGACGAAAAGGTTGAGAGCACTGCTTCATAGAAAAGCTGTAATATACCAACAGAAAATGAATTCCAATACAAACAATGAATCCATGAGGAGTTCCCTTTATTAGTCTGAATTGTTGACCTGTAATCTTTGGCTTTTATCTATCTAAAGGCACAATTATCATAATTTGACATGAGAGATTTTTAGTTTCTTTTGAGTAGAAGGCTCATCATGGTATTGAAACAATATTCCAATATAAGGTTTTATTATAATCATTGTTTCTTGAACTGATAACAAGACTGGAAAGACTCGGCTTATGCTGATTCACTTCATACAAATGCAAATGTTCTGCTAGAGGTGAAGCCTCTCAAAAGAAGATCCCTTTCAACTGTCTCACAATTTAAACAAGAAGACATTTTTATTAGATTAAATCTCCATGTATTTATGGGGGCTGAGACTTAAAAACAAAAAACTCTGAGCATCATTGGCTGTTTGGTGGGTGATAAATAAGCTGCTGACTTTGCCCAACTGTGCATGTCACTGCAAAATGAGCTTAGTGTATAAACCAGGTTTAAAATCTAATTTTGTCAGTCCAGTTCAGTGTCTGTGCGGCAGAGCCGATTTTTCAATCCAGTTTAAAGGTCACGTGTCTTTTCTCCAGCTTCGGTCTTTTAGGAAAACACAGGGGATGAGACGTATTGATTGAAATGCTCTGTGGCACAGAAATAACAACACATGTGAATTATTTAAATATGCAGCATTTTTCATTTCAAGACGCAGACCGGACACGAAACACCCCCGTCTAGTATTTATATCTGCTGTCTTGACTATTCATTTTATAGTCAGATTTTCATCTGTCTTTATGTTCCATTATTTAATTACTCTGTTAAGTTTATTTGACGGATAAGAAGAAAGACACACAGCTACAAAAGTATACGTTGGTTTAACACAATTAAGTCCAATTTGTTGTTGCTTATTTTGAAGTTGTGTACCGATGACTTTACATCCAACTGTCTGTTAAAGTGAATGAGGCCCTGCTTCATTTCAGTGTAAAACTGCTATTACTATATTTTAAGCAGTATATTTTTAAGCAGACAGACTTCTCCATAACTGACAGTGGCAGACATCACAGTCTACAAACCAGCTTATAAAACAGCCACTGTGGTTGTCTGCAGGACAGTTTGTTCTTTCTCTCGGGACTTTTTATGTGTGTGAGGAAATGGTTTTACCAGCAGTAAGTGATGAGTGCTCCTCAGCCCAGTGAGGCACTCACATTGTCCTCTTCTAATTTACTGCTGCTTCCTAGTGGTCATGCACACACACTGCGACTGTAGAGCAAAAAGGAGATTCAACAAGTAAATGGTTTATTTTACAGCCCTTTTCAAATCAAAGTCACACAGTGTTTCACTGAGTGACCTTTCAGGATTATAAGTTATTAAATAAAAAGCACTAATAGACATAATGGTAATGAAACAGTGTGCTAAAATTAATATAAAAATGTATATTTATATGGAAATTTGTTTCGAAAAATATGTCTCACATCTTATATTATATACATAGAGGACTTAGTACTGCTGAAGATATTTAACCTGTCTTCCCTTTGCTTTGGGTTTTACAACAAATCCCCTGACTTTACAGTAGATGATGAAACTTTTTGTTGTAAAATATACATATATAATATTAAATAATTATTATTACTGTCATATAATGTAAATTTGCATTTTAAATATGCAATTATATATAATTCTGAAAGAATAATTAATAATATTTATTTATATTTAAGTATAATACATAAATATAGTATAGTAATCACCTTTTTTATTTTAAGAGAAAATCTTTTTGTACATTTATATCCATACATCTCTTCACTTTTAGATTTGACAAAAGTAACATATTAAGAGTTCTTAACAGTCAACACATTAGAGTCATAAAACACAATCTATGTTCTCAGGTTCACTTCATAGAGCACTGATGTGAAATCGGAGCTCTACTGGTTTGCCCTGATATCGCGTCCAGGAAGAGAAATCAAATTCCGACTGCAGCGCCGGCAGACAGAGGCGACACACTTAGAAGCAGACATGGTAAGAATGAATGAAATTCACTCTACTGACGTGAATTTAACAGAATAATAGTTATCTGCACAGACAATGCAACGCACCGCGAGTTCAAACTAAGACATTTAAAACCCCGGAGTCGTGTACAGACGATGAACTGCCGTTAGTTAGCTAAGCTGTGCACTGTGAGTAAGCAAAACACTCGGGAGCTGCTAACGTTAGCCGAACTGATGATAACTAAACTAAGCGGTTGTTCGAAGAATCTATGCGCAGCTAACAATTCTCCGACGAAGCCATGTTTAATCGTTTATACAATCAACTCAAATTATTCCAATGAGAAGCCAAATGGTCACATATCCCAGTCCTGTCACTGATGAGTTAGCATGCTAGGTGCTAACAGAAGTTAGCCTGCACAGACTGAGTTAGCATCACTCCTAGCACCAGTGGAGGTGACTGGTCTTTTACTTTCGATTTGTCAAATAACCATTTTAAAGCCAAAATACACAGCCCCCGCTGCTGCTCACTGTATTCAATACACTTCGATACTTGTGGTTAATAAGCGCTGGTTGGTCACAGGACCCAGAACCATTATTAACATGTGCTAGTTGGAAGTTTATTCCCCGTTGTGTGGCTCTCCTTGCGAGTGGCTGCACGCAGAGACGTGATCATCTATTATTCAGACATGGTGGTAATTTAAAACCTCAGTCCAGAAAAGTCTGAGCTGCGAACAGGTTGAGATCCGTGTAAAGTCTCTGTCAACGAGACAACAGCCTGAAATGCAGGACAACTACGTAAGCCCCGCTCCTGTGTAATATTAGAAATTGTGTTTTCTCATGTTTTTAATTGTTTATCTTCTTTCGTAGTTCCGCAATCAATACGACAACGACGTGACAGTATGGAGCCCGCAGGTAAGTTGCTGTTTGCCTCCAAGTCTGTCTTTACAGGACGAACATTGATGCGAGTGTGTTGGTGGCAGTTTGTTTAGTGTGTGTGTTAATTTGTGCACAGGGCCGTATTCATCAGATCGAGTATGCCATGGAGGCAGTGAAGCAAGGCTCGGCCACTGTAGGACTCAAATCCAGAACCCTTGCGGTCCTGGTTGCTCTGAAGGTAAAACCATTCAGCATCTTGTCTGTTCCTGTCTTCAAACCGTGTCAGTCAGTTTCTGCTTTTACCCACCAACAGTCATTGTCTGTGGTTTTGTTTCTGATTACAGCCCTGTCGTACAGATGGTAGTGTAGAAAATGTATATTGGGCCTAATTTAACAATGTAGCCGGTGTTATTTTCATCTCCATAACTCTTCAGACTGAATATTTCATCTCCAGTTTGCTGTAAAGTTATACCGTTTATCCTCAGTTTGCAGTTTATAAGTTACACCCAGCTATAAACAGTCTGATATAATAGTACTGCAATAAATTCTCACTTCGAGAAGTTGTATTGTTCAGTCTCTGTTGAAACGGTGCAAGCAAGTTGTTGATCTAAGTACATGATCATTTTAGTTATACAAATGGGTCAGACAAAATGAAAAAAGACAATTTACCGTTCAGCATCCTCATAATTGATCAACACATCCAAATGCTATATTCCTCATAAAGAGACAGTCTTTGGCAGGACTGTTGACTGCATCAGTTTGAGCCAGGTGTGTGTCTCATGAACAAAAAGGGCCAGCTAATCCCCTCCCCCTCAGAAACAACTTAGATCTACCTTTATCCTCAAGCTAACTGCCACAAGCAGAGACCATCTGCTTCAGAAGTATTCAGGTGTCACTTTACTCTTCACTCTCATTAATATTAAAATCAAGTCCCCTTTGATGTTGAAGACCACTCTGGCATCCTGCTTAATGAAAAAAGCATACGATTGAAGAAAGTTGTATCTGTATCATTTAGTTGGACCTATAGAATATATTGTACACTGAAGACCCAAGAAAACAATGTAGTAGATTGTTCATGACTGATGCATCATGTTGTTTGTCCCTGCAGAGAGCCCAGTCTGAACTGGCTGCCCACCAGAAGAAGATCCTCCATGTTGACAACCACATCGGTATCTCCATTGCTGGACTGACTGCTGATGCCAGACTGCTCTGGTGAGTCTCAGATACTTTGAAGGTCCAAATGGAGTTTTTCATAAAGCTGTACACCAAATATTGAATAAGTTTGACATAATATCAACACTGTCTCTCCCACAGTAACTTCATGCGTCAGGAGTGCCTGGACTCCAGATTTGTCTTCGACAGGCCCCTCCCCACATCACGTCTTGTCTCTCTTGTTGGCAGCAGTATCCTTTCTCTCACCTCCTACATGAAAAGTGCAGTAGAACTTTGTAGACAGCATGTGGTAGGTATTATAAACTTGGGTTTTATGTGTGATCCTTGACCGAAACCCCAGAAACTCAAATCCCAACACAGCGGTATGGGAGGAGGCCCTATGGTGTGGGACTCCTCATTGCCGGATATGATGTAAGTTTGCACACTGTTCATTTACAGTATTATCTCCTGCTATGTCTCTCGCCTGTGACAAATTGGATCGTACAAATCTGGAATGCAGGACGAAGTTTGATCGCAGCTCATGTTCATTTGTTGTTTCGCTCAGGACATGGGACCTCACATCTTCCAGACCTGCCCATCAGCCAACTACTTTGACTGCAAAGCCATGTCAATCGGAGCACGCTCTCAGTCTGCACGCACCTACCTGGAGAGAAGCATGGACAAGTTTTCTGACTGTAATATGGAATTTCATATTCTAGTCTCACACACTCTTATTTCAGCTATTCACAAGAAAAGCTATTTGCATCGGGCATCTGTATACATTTTCATCTTAAACGTTTCTCATTGTTCCAAAATGTGACATATTGTTCGTGAAGCTAAAAAGCATGAAAATAAATGAATATCTTTGACCACTAAGTGTTATTGACCTGTTAATTTACAAGTGCAAAAACATACTTTCAATACGCTCATGGTATTTCTTTGTTCTCAGGCAATCTGAATGACCTGGTCCAGCATGGCCTCCGTGCTCTCAGAGAAACTCTCCCCGCTGAGCAGGACCTCACCATCAAGGTACACCAGCTCCCCACTTTCATATTTCAATTCTGCTCTAAGATTCTTTTAATTTAAAACAATACAGAAAAGTTTATTTAGGTAAAGTTATTTACCTAAATGGTAAATGAGTTAGAGTTACAATGAAGTTACAGTTGATGGGATGCTATTAAAGCTGGACCTTCCCTGGAACTGAAGATGTTGCCATGCTCCATTCACTACATCCTCTTCAAGATAATTTAGTGGTAAATTAAACCCCTGTGCTTTGCAGAATGTTTCCATTGGCATTGTGGGAAAGGACATGGAGTTCACCATTTATGACGATGATGCTGTTGCCCCGTTCCTGGAGGGACTGGAGGAGAGGCCACAGAGAAAGGTACCGCCAAGGATTTAACAAGTCTGGCTCATATAATAGAATGTTTCATGTTGTGTGCTGCAAAGTGATATATGGTATTAATATGGAGAAAGCAAGATGCATTTCCAGCTCTTTAAGGCTCCCCATTGAAACACACATTTAGCCGATGCTGTTAAAATACATGTGAAGGGCTCAGGGCAAACATTTTAAGGATTAGTGAAAATTGACAATATTGGAATATATCTATCTATATTGGAAAATATTGCTATTATTGTAAGAGTCGGAAGTTTGTGTGTTGATGGACATCTATGTGTGTCTCAGGTTGCCGCGCCTGCAGATGAACCCGCTGCAGATGTAGTCGAGGAGCCAATGGAGCACTGAGGCAGCGAGCTGACCAGTGATCTACTTCCTGTAGATCTCAAACCAACCGGACTCACCTGCATAATTTCTTAGAGGGGAAAGTTGTTGAGACGTGCCACTTGCTTAACTGTTATTCCAAAATATTCTGTGCTGACATCAACCAGCGTGATGTTGCTTTTGTATGAGTAAAGTCAAACATTATACAAGTAATAAACTCTTTTTTTGAATTGTGCTGCTGCGCTACCCTCATCATTCATTTCCATTTTAATACACTTTTATCTAACTTACAAAACGTGCTACAGCAACATCATTTAAATTAACCAAAAGTCAGCTTTCCAGGTAACAAACGGTGAGTTTCAACAATCAGCTTGTTTACAATTTTAATCTTGTGACAATCTTCAGTAAAATAAATGAAACTGAGTCTTGAGGAAACTGAAGTAACCATTTTATTCACAGTATTTAAATCACTGATGTCTTTTCGGGTGCTTTTCTGAACAGTGAATAAATAAGTTTTATAAAAGTAAAAATCTTTAATAATTTCAAGCTGAAGAAGTTAAACTGTTGTTGGTGCAAAAAATGAATTTATCACAAACACTTTGTCTAGAAGAGAGCAGGAACACTTAATACCAAACATGCGTTGAACCATTTCCTCACAATTACTGCAGCATATTTTGTGTCTGTTCACATTAAAGCTGTTAAACTGAATACTGGTTTCTAGTCAGTAAATATTTTATAAATAATAGAAATATATAGAGTGAACGTATCCATCTGGGACGTGAAGACTACAGGAAGTTTCCAATTAATTTGGTTCAGACATGCTGACAGCAGTGGGGGGGAGCACAATTCCCCTCAGTAAATAAGTAATGTAATCAAATCAATCACTATTTTCATTGCGGGTCCAGTTTTTATCAGCTGCATTTATTTCTGCCCATTGGACATTTTACAGACAACTGCCCTGATCGGAGCTAAAATGAACCGTGGGCCTGTTTCTGTCTGGTTTTCTGAAAATTAAGTTAACATTTTTTCTTTATTCTCATTAAATTACAACTTCACATCTCATTACATTTTGACTTCATTCTTGTAATTCTACATTATTTGCAATATTTCTCTAATACTCCATTGTAGATAACCAACTCATCACTTTCCTAACTGAAGTAAACACTGGGTTTGTTCACATCTGCACTATTTCAAGATACTGCTTGTCAAGTATTGCCTTCACAATTTTACATTGTACAAGTCCCATCTGCATCTCCAGTAAATTCAATTAAAAACTATGGAGACTGGTGTTTTATATTTGATAATGAAATACTAGGCCTTTGGTTTTTCCAAAGAAACATTTTAAGTATATTTATACTATGTTTTCTTTTGCATCCAATAGATAAATCGGATATTATTGATAAAAAAAACACTCTGTCCACATATTTCTCCTATACTCACTTTAATAAAGAAACAACTTCTATCACCATCCTTCACAGAACCGTCCATCTCATGACAACAGATAAATAATAAAAAAGAGGTTCTCCTCACATACACAAGCCCCAGGCTCAAGTTCGTGTGCATCATGTTCGAGTCAGTGTGCAGCTTTCTTTGCACTCCTCCTCCTGTTTCTCCGTCTGACCTGACTCTGAGCAGGTTCAGTCTCCACAGGCCGGGTGAGGTCCTCCACCTTCTCGTGCTCCATCATGGTCGTCATCTGCAGCGTGAGCTCCAGTTCCTTTAGGACTCCGGCCAGCTCCTTCTCCGGGACGCCCAGATCAATTTGACCCCCTGGCTCTTTGTGTTGATGCAGCTCCTCCCTCTCATTTACAGCTAAATCATTCTGTGGCCCTGCGTCCTCCTCACCTCCTGTGTTAAAATCAGATTCTCTCACAGCGTCTGTGGTCACGTCCTGTGCTTCCTGGGCCTCCGCTTCACCTGCAACCTCCTCAGCAGGAACATTTTCCAGCAAGTCACCCTCAGCAGCTTCGGTCCTGTCGGCCTCTGTCTCTGTGTGTGGACTGTGGTGCTGCTCACTGTGCTGACAACAGCAGGGAGAATGTTCCCAGTCCTGCTGCTGAGGCTCCTCAGGGTAATCTGTGAGGAAAATGAGGAGACTTATCAAGGTCTCCATGTATGAAAGAGCTATTCCAGAGGCAAACTATTCCAGAACATGTTATATCACTTTCTAGTTCAGTGTAAAAACTGAATTAATCATTGAGTGATACTGTTGTTTTAAGCAATATGAAAACCTCGATGTTTGTGAGGATCTTTGTCATCAAACATTTGAAAAAACAGTGATGCTCGAAAGGGAAAGTGGTCTCAGATTATCGTAGGCTGAAATATTCTACATAACATTTTTTTAATAAGAAAATCATACCCAGAATAGAAAGAATATTCTCATATGTATACATATGTTGTGAAAAGAAATTCTAGTCCCTATAAAATATAAATTGTTCCACCAGATTTTTTCCAGTTGACTATTAAGTGGTGAACAAGCAACTAACAAGTAACTCATTTCAGAAATCCCAGTGTGTCTGAGGCTCACATATGTCGAGAACCGTTCATCTTATTGGCTTCATACTTAACACATATATTATTATGGGCCCAGCAAAGTGCAGAGTCAAAGATGGTGCAATTTAGCTCTGTAGCAGCGGTGCCTGGGACTCATCAACATAACTATTATAGTCAATAGTGATAACCCTTATACTAATATACATAACCATTCTAAAATAGCAGCTGAGAGTGTGCTGTGTTGAGGTACCTTCCCAGTTGTTCTGGGTTTTCTTCTCTGGAGTCATGCCCTCCATCAGCTGTCCCTCCTGCATCACCCGAGTTATCTCAGTCAGCTGCTGCAGGAGACTCTTCTCCTGATCTGCCATCACACCCTTCACCCTGCACCACAGACAGAAAGTAACACATGTAGGACTTTTCCAATTCCCAATTCCTCTCCCTTGGTCCTACCCCTAGATATGAAGAGGACTGAGAGGCTGGGAGTGTCTCCTTCAAACGGAGCCACAGGGAGGAGGGCTGGAAAATCTTCCCCAAGTAATAGGGACACCACTCGCAAGTAATTAGCAGCCAAGTGTCAAACAATATTAACTATTGTTGTGACATATCTGACGACTGCAGGACAGACGTCCTCCAAGTGTCTGTAAAACCCATCGATTAAAATAGACTCGAAATGACGTCATTGACACCAAGTTTCATGTTTTTTTCTGTTGTTTCTTTCACGTTTTAAGAATTGGTCACCAGTTACTTCTATTGTATTCGATTTGGCTAGAAAATAAGTACATTTTTGGGTGAACTCTCCCTTTAACATCCGACGTGAGAGATCCGATCACAAGATCTGTAAACAGGACCGTCATTTGTTTTTCCCAATGTTTGTGTCTGTGTGTAAGTGTTTGCTTGTGCGATAGAGTGAGAGAAAGAGAGTGAGTGGAGTCAGGAGGGACTGAATGAATGCACAGCTATGAGGATTGATTTGACCAATTTAAGAAAAGTGCCAATCGTTATGGGCCGACCAGTGTTGATATTCCGACGGCAAACAAATCAATGCTTGGACACCGAGAGGTGCGAAGAGACATTTAAACTGTAGCGGGTCAGAGAAGTCAGCTGAGTGGGCGGTCCCTCATTTGTGTGGCTGAGGACACAGGGAAAAGAAGGTGATCAGAAAACCTGCGGATGTGGTCTGAGTCATCGAATCTCCGGATGTATTTGAATGAGTTCAGACCTGAACTTAGCACTGACCACTCGTGACTGGATCCCTCAGGATGGATGTTAATACCAGGTCTATACAGGTCTCAATCATTACTGTGGAATGAACAGATACAGGAAAGAGCTCCTGTTGGGACATAAGGAGGAGGTCTCCTGATGATAAGATTCCTCAGTACAGACACACACGCACCTGCTGGGGCTGTCCTGGGCGTTGGAGACAATTTTCTCCATCACCAGCTCTGTTTCCCTCAGTTTCTCCTGCAGCTGAGACAGTTCAAAGTCGGCTGGAGGGAGAAGACAGAAAGAGCAGGAGGTCAACGGAGAGATGTATGTATGTAATTGACCAACATGTGCATGCACACACACACACACTAAGTTCACAGGTTTAAAAACAATCTGAGCTCCAAAAACTACAATACAGACAAGGGTGGACTGGGAAAATGATTTAGAAAATGTATAGTTTTCACAGCAAAAGTGCACAACCATTCATCTTTCGGGTTTGACGCTTTATGGGAATCAATATGCCAGAAAATAACCAACATTAATTTATTTCTCATTACGTTAATGCACTAAGATGATGAACGTGCACGTCAGCCGGGAAGATTTCTGAGACTGGAAGTGACCTAATACAAATGTGATACACACACACAAACCACACACACACAAAAGGAGCTACAGAAAAGCTTCTACTCATTTCCAAAGAAATGTCCCCTTTAATGGATGACAGCAAAAATGGAAAATACCCTCCAGTTAAAAAGTTTTTATATTTAAATGTTTACTATTACAACTGTGCAAATTTCAAATACTGAGAGATCATGATAAGTACTTTAGTTTTTCATCAAGTTTTTCACGTCATTCATCATACAATTACATTTTAAATATTAAAACCAACAAACAACAGCAAAGTTTATCCATCCAAAAATCTAAGAAAATAAGTGCATTCAAACATCAGAGAGCTGCAGTGCAGGTGCTCAGGGCTCATTTTTAAGCCATTGAGATGGAAGCCTGTTGTGAAAGCTGCTAAGAGAATGAGTTTAACTGTTGCTGAATGGTACTCACTGATCTTCCTCTTCTTGTTCTCTGAGCGGGCTGAAGGAAACCTGCTCTCTGACGGTTTGTTGTGGCCTTTCGATGTGATCTGAGGGAGACAATGACAGGGATTCAAATCTCAAAGAGCCCCACAGCAAAGTGTCTGTCTGTGGTCAAACGGTCAAAGCACATCCACACTCATGTTAATGTTTCTCAAATGTTTGGTAAAAAAAAATGACCAAAAAAGGTATTAAAAATAAAAAGTTGAATACGATTATCATTACAATATTTGTCACATTTCAAGGTTTAAGTTTAAAGAATAGATTTTTTAAGATACTTCTTTATAAGCAGAGAATTACACCCATTTGATAAACAACTAAATATTTTACAAATCTGATATATATATATCTGATGTTTATCAGTTATGTGTTATACCACCTCCCCGTGCTGGCAGAAGTATTACTAGTGCAGAGTCTGTTCTAAACCTGCCTGTTTGGAATGGGCTGTATGTTTGTGTTAAAGTTGTATCTCTGAAACTTTAAAAGTGACCTGCAGTAATTGAGCTGCAACATGTAAAGAACTGCTGGAATCCTAGAGCTGCACCCCCCCTGCTGCACAAAGAGCTGTTCACCTGTTTATTCAAAGTTCAGTGAAGCTCAACTCAACTGACGTTGCCATGGATATGATCAACAACATCAATTACGTTGAGTGCCAATGTTGAAGTTCAACACTGCTCTTTCTTGAGCCCTTGACAATACACAAGCCAAGTGAGAAGCTGATAAAATGAATGGTTCTGGAGATATTTGTTCAACATGCAGACAGAGATTTCTGAAATGAGTAGATAGACATCAATATTGAAACGGTGTCATATTGCTATTGATGAAAATTCTATTGTGATAATGATTTATATTATCTCATTGCACAGCAATGGTTTTATTTTTACTACAATGTGGACTTTTGCTTCATGTTTAGACTTTGATGCTGTAGATTTTGCTGCAAGTTAATGGATGTTTTAAGAAAGGTAGTTTCCATGATTAGAAAAGTAAACATATTTTATTTTCAAGCAAAGTAACTAACAGCTTGACAGGATCTTCAATGGAAAAATTATTAAACAAATAAGTATTGTCAGATAAATTAAAAACAAGTCTACGTTTCTGCCATTCAGAACCAGGTTTCAGCCCTTTGCATTGCTTTGAGCATCAGATAGATTTCAGTCTGTACCAAGAAATACTGAGGTTCAGTGTCCAGCATGTCTGTGAATCCTTACATTTCCATAATGCTGTGTTGTGTCTGCAGTCTTTCACCTTGAACAGTATGTAGAGGATGTAGAATAAGATCCCAAAGCCGTACACAGGGATGATCTGTCCCGCCAGGTTGGATTTGCCTCCTGTTCCTATTCCTGTTCCCTTCGCCTTGGTTGAGGCCTCTGGGCTGTGGGATCTGGAGTAGCCGGCGCTCGCAGCCTTCTGGCCCCGGCCGTCTGGGGCCGCCTGACGGTGCACCATGGGGGGTGCGCGGCCTGAACCTTAAAGGAGGGGAAGGCAGGTGAAGAGGAAATATGCATAATATATCACAATAATAACACCAGGGACAGACTGTGATAATCAGCTCAGTACAAACCATAACAAATGTCCAGGAATCTGTCTCATATACTAAATGAGATTAGTGTTTTGTAGAATTGAACAGGGTGATTAATATGGGTGTGTTTGGGTCGCTTATTATATATACATACATTTGTTTTACCCCTACAGCTAATGTACAAGAGTACAGTATTTTAAATAAATGAAAGCATTTTGAATTGTATTCTTTTGTTTTAAGTATTTTAAATAAATGATATATATTTATATATAAGTATTGGCAATGTAACATTTCATCTAGAACCTTTTACTTACTTAAATTTACTCAGATAACTAAGCAGCATAAATGTAATAAAATGTATAAACTGCTAAATTCCGTCTGTTAGTTTAACCCGGACGTATATCACCTTTATTCTAGACTCATTTTTATACTATTTTAAGAATGTGCGTTTGGCGCCCTCGTCAGGGAGGAAAGTGTAACTGCAATAACGATGATATAGCGTTAATGTCCTGCACACGTTTTGCTTTAAATAAAATCACAAATAAACATGGAATCACTGCTGTGAACCGTCAGTAAATAAGAAGCCTCCGTCCTCCCCCCGGTGAGCCTCCGCACACCGGGGGGAGGACGGGTTCCAGGCCGGTGAAGGTGACGCACCCTCCGGCCGCTCTGCAGCATCCTTCCTCCCTCGCGACAGCAGCATTTTGGGAAGCAGCAGCGCGACGCACAGCGCGAGACACGTCGCGAGGGTCACCTTCTGGAACGTGGACATCGCCATCGCGACGGGTGGAGGGTCAGCGGGCCGCTGAGAGGACGCGCGCCGGGATGTGAGCGCTGTTCGCGGGGAGGACCAAGGGCCGAGGAGGAGGGGGCCGCTGCATCCACGGATCAACTTCCTTGTGATGGCCGAGGGAACGGAAGTAGACCGCGGCTGTAATGAGCCGGTTTCAACGCTGGATGTCGCTAAAGGACCTCGTTTTAAACAGGCTTCTTTCACAGAGGACAGTTCGACGTCACACATGATAATGAAGCGAATCCTTTTGGTTTTTGAAATAAAGTATTTTAAGAGATAATCAAGCTAATTACTGGCCAAGGTTTAACTTAATGTGAATTGCTAAAACGTAAATCATATTTATATGATCATAATCTAACTTCTATAATAGAAAAGCAGTTAAAAAAATCCAATCTCTGCACCAAATTTAATAGATTGATATAATTTTGTGACATATTCTTTTTTTTTTTCATTATATGTTTAATGTATTGTAATATTATGTTTTTGTGAAACTTTGTTCAAAGCCCGTGTCGTTAAACATCTTATTATTTATATTTGTTTGTTGTGTTAGTTTATGTTTTCTTGATGTTATCTTGCTAATTTTTAATTAGTAAAGTTTATTTGAACATTTATAGGAAATAAAAAAACAATGAAGCTAATTTATTTAGCAAATCACAAGTCAGGCTGGTGCATCACAATTTCGTAGGAAATGCTACTAAAAGTAATTCACTAGAATTCGTATGAATTCCACTAAATTGTGAGTCAGGAGGCTGGGGACACGTGACCTATGCGCTTCTCTCTCTTCGTGAAAACAAAAAACATGGGCGACAACCCTAACCCTAACTTGGTCCAAAGTGAAACATACGATTAAGTATAAAGCAAACATACATGTTTTGACAATATCTGGCCATTAAATACCACTTAAAACAGATTTGACGGATTTGATCCAGCTTGGACATAACTTTTAGTACGTTATCTTACGAACCGTTTCATGAGACCACGTTGCACAAATAACACACTCAATTCATTTGGAAGCTACAGGCGTTTTATTATAATAATAAAGCAAAAATCAGGAATATCAGGGTATAATCCACTTAATGACTTTAACTGGGAAATTTCCCATCTTTTAGGTCAAAGCTTTTAAGAATTTCCCCAAGTTTAGTTATAGGATACAAATTCCTGGATCCATACCTACATTTAACAGGTTCTACCCTGACCTACTGTATCCTACTGCAAAATATCAAGTTTCTCGTGCTTGCAAAAAACAGACAAACTTATCAACAAACAAACAAATAGACAGAGGTAAAAAGTATTTTGAATTTTTTTCCTCGCACAGTTTTCCTGTTTTAAAAAAAAAAAATTCCCATAAACTTTCCAAAGTTTTGGTTCACTGGACTGGTTTTATCACTTAATGACGTGACAAGTCTGTTCCTCTTTATTAAATGGTTTCCTCCCTCATGTCAGAGCATAAAAAATGACCACACAAACGGAAATTAAAATTCTCTTTTATTATTCATGGCAAAAAAATAACACTTTGAGACCAGAGTGGAAATAAGGCTACAGCGTGTTTGAAGTCCCGCTCAAGCCTTCAGAGTCGGGAAGCGGAGAGATAAAACAGCTGATCCTCCAAAGTTTGTTGAGCTGAACCAAACTGTATTTGCAAATATGTTTCAGTCTGATTTGGGTCGTCCTTCGTGCCAGACGGGTGGAGTTCACCACAAAAACACAGCTCAGTGAGAGGAGGCAGAATGATTGGACAATCACTGGGAACTCGGGACTTTCCTCTAATGGATGACTTGGTTGATGCTATGTGTGGCCTGACTGGCTTCACTCCATTCGTCTAGTGTTTCAGCTTTGGAGCAACTGACTCTATTTGCGAAAATATAAGTTCAGTCTATTTTTGTGGATGTACAAAAAGGGGGGCAGAACCATTCCAGTCCACATCAAGTGCTCTGGAAAATATTGTCCTCTTAGTTTCATTAATCCATCTGGGTCTGATCCATCAGAAACATCCGTCTTGAGGCTGGTTACTGTGCAGCTCTATCATAGAGAGTTCAACCATGAGCTGCTGGAAACGTGTCCCATCGGGGGTTTCAGTCTGAAACAGCAAACTACTGTTCACAGTCGTCCTGCTCTGATCTGCAGAGAGAGAAGAAAAAAAAAAACAGCTCCAGGTCACTCTGTGTGGTTTTAGACATTCAATAAAATAATTTGTCAATCTGCAAACTGTGGTTGAGCAACCGAGTTTATTTGTCTTGAAAGAAATTATGGTCAAGATTTGTGAATAAATTGTTGTGTGATTTATTAATTTCTAAAGCTGATTTAAATTCTACTCTATTTCCAAGACAAGTCAACAGAATACTCACAGTATTGTATGTCATGCAACAATCTCAGATGGGTCATATATTTGGAGCATGGCAGTTTTCTTTATTTTATCCTACAATTAACATTCTAGCATTATCCTTCCTCAGGGCCACAAAGCTCTGCTGTTGTCCAAACAGCATGAACACATCAGCGAGCCACAATGAGTGACACGTTCCTTCATCACCCTGATCACACACACTTTGAGTTAATCCCTCCCCCCACCCCAAAAAATACACACAAACACACACACACAACTCTCTAAACACACACTAATAATACTGATACAACATTGGCCCAATACTCCCAAATGAAGATACTAATTGCTTCTGTTCATGGTATGATCTTCTGTAGTTGTCGAACTTTAGCTTACTTTCACCTGTGTTTCCTTTTTTTGGTTTACATTCTGTGTTTAGGTTTGTGTTTCATTCTGTGTTTCCTGTTTTAGTTTGAAATTCTGATCGCTCGTTTGTGTTCTCTTTACTTCCTGCCTTTGTGTGTTTCCCTCTAGTTTTGTTGCCTTGATGTGTTTCACGTGTTTGTCCTGTGCCACATGTCTGTAGTTTGTCATCAGTTCAGTTTGTGTTTAAGTCAAGTCCTCAGTTCTCTCTTTGTCCAGTCGTCTGTTTGGTTACGGTCTTAGTCTCTTGCCAGTTTTCTCTCCGGTGTTCTCGGGTTGTTTTTTTTCCTGCCTTTTTTTTTTACACAGACCCTGGCATATTTATATCTACGTGTCCACATGTGTGCATGCTGTTGCATACATTGTAGCACAGTATTTATAAGGTATAATTATGTTTCTGCACACCAAGGGAAATGTCATCACTTTTATACAAACTGATGTGGCCACAATCAGCACTACTTCATGTAGTCAAACACTCTGCAATTAACAAAATTAGCATTTAATTACTATTAATAATTTTGTTCCCTTTTTCTTTTACATTGTCATGTTGTCTATAGTCAGAGTTAGAGTAACTGGCATTGACAAATGCAGTATTTATTTTAAATAAAGCAGCATCTGGTGGCCAAACATCTTCACTGTAGCCATTTGATAAAAATGTGCATGTTAGGACTACATTTCTAAAGTAGAGTCCCATTGTAATACGCTCATACAGCGAACAAACATCTGATAGTAACTCAATACCGTTATTAACAATAAAGGCAACTAAAGCTATCAGGGTTGGTCACGTCTTAAAGGGATAGTTCACCCATAAATGAAAAAACATGGTGCAAATGAAAATGTAAATGTAAATTAACTATCTTCTACCATGAATCAGGACTTTTAATTTGAAAAATTAAAAAAAATCTCTAAAGGTTGTTTCAGCATGAACCCTGGATGACTTCAAACCAAAAGTAAAAGTGTCCAGTGAAGTGCTGTGAATTTAATGACCTGTAGTTGTACAGCTGGATTATAATGATTGGTTGTGTTACTTGGGGCTTCAGGGAACGTTTCGGCAATGGACAAAACCCTAAAACCTTCATAACTGTGGGTTCTATGGTATTTGCTGCACTTGCTTTCAACCTTCCTCCAAAATCTTCCAAAACAGTGGACCGCTGCTCACATACCCATCAACAGGCACAGAGGAGGAAGCTAGAAACATGTGATTCAGTAAAATCATGTGACACTCTGCCTGGGATGTATTGTTGATGAGCTCATCTTTCTCTGGACAAACAGCTCACCCTCAATTGATTGAAAAGGTTTACTTGCTGTAATGTTCAGAAAACTCATCACTTTTCTCATCCTGTGCAATCCTGCAGCTCCTCTTTTCAGCCTCTGCCTGAAACACTTTGTTTTAGATCCTGTCTCTTTAAGACTCTGTTGTGATAGGTCAACCACTTACAGCACACATAGGAAATGTTGGCCCCCACTCTTGCTTTACTTGGTTTTGATGTTAGAATAGCCACTGTGTTTATTATGCTAATATGGAGCACAGTGCTGTCACATGATTTAATTAAAAAAACTATAAACTCACTGGAGGAAAGACAAACTGAAAAGGCATCCTGTGTCTCCTTTAATTGCCTCTGGAATGATTTACAGCCTTTCTCTGTAAATTCAACCATTTCTCAGAAGAGAAAAGAGAGCTATGCCACCAAGCAACATTAATAATAATACTTGATCTTCATTTTGTAAGAAAAAAACCTTATGGAGTTCAGTTTAACTCAATAAGGAGAAGTCTCGTGACCATAATTTCATTGGAGCAAAATATGATAAATGTCGAGTGTCAATGGAAGGAGTCACTGTCTGATGTTAAGATTAAGAATAATGGTGTATTTGAAGCTCTTCATTGTTTGACGGCTTTTCTGCAGTGAAATATGTAATTATTTTCTGGGTTGTGGTTAATTTCTACAGAGTTTCACAAGTAGCCAGTGCCTTTGGATCCTTAAAACCCATCAGGGTTTGCAGATGCTGTCTAGTAAAATATTGCAGAGATGTAATGTTAAACAGAAACCGACTAAGGGTTGGTTCTTTGTGATGAACAGAAAGGGGAAAATCATAGGAAATCAGCATGAACTGACCACAGCATTAAAGACGATGAGATTTAGAGTTTCACTGATAATTCTCCAAGCTACTCAGGGGCTGAAAAATCTCTTTCCATGTAGAAACACAACCATCTGACAAAGTTTTGCCTTATAAAGTTGTTTATATATAGAGAGAGTTGTTTCTTTACACATCCAGCCAATATGGAGCATTATCATTAATGTGAGGTTGTTTTTTTCACTACCTGATGAATCTATGTCCAAGGCTTAACTGTCTTTGTAGCTCCATTTGGTTCTCCACCCACTCCTGACAAACAATCCGGATATTAAGGGGTGAGAGAGTCAGTCCTGTCTTTGAGCTGGTTTACCCAAGTTTAAAAAAACATGAGTATACCCTCTAATTTGGAGTAAAGGATGTATGACAGTATCCACCTGCTGAAAAAGACTGGTCAACTGGACTTGGTTGAGGTACGACAGTGCTGCTGCTGAGCTAAAGTAGGCTAGCGTCATGCTATGTTTGAAAGTTATGCTATATGTTTCAAATAAAACCTGATACATCAGTTTGAACTATGTGGTTCGCCGAGTTGGCAACAACACAACATGTATTATCAGACGTCAATCCATTTTATTAGCTGCCCTTAAAACTCACCACATGTATATCATTCATCCGTGCTCAATGTGACGTAATGCAGTTTTTCAAAGATAATATGCTACAACGTATCTTGGCAAGGATTCCTGTGTGTGCATGTGGTCATATACACGATGAGCTTGGAAGTTCACTTGTATACCTCCCGGGATATCAGGGTGCATGGTTTAGTTCAAACTGTCAGAGCAGCTGTCTGGAGCTGTAATTTATCATCGTCAGAGTATTACCTCTTAGTGAGGCTGCCTCTCAGTGCTGCCATTAAGATGGCCTCCTTCATAGTCCAGCTGGCACAGGATCATGTTGTTCTTGAGGAAAAACTTGTCTCCCACGCAAAATCTGCAGAGAGGAATAAAAATATGGAACTGGGTCTTAGTTCTTGCTGGAGCTGAAGTAAATCATGAGGCCCCAGAGGAGCATTTCAGGCATATTTTCAGAATACATCCAGTGCTATGATAATCAGAAAATTAATCTTGCATGATCACCGCCTGATTAACCGTCCAAGTTATATAGAAAGCCCTTAACCCCTTGAGGCTTTAAACTGGGCAGTGCATTTCACCATGGTCTGATTACAATGCAGTGGTAATAGTCTCATGATGACCAGTGAGCTCACCAGTAAACCACCGTCGACTGAATTTGATCACCCTGGCTAATTGCTCCCCTAATCTTACCTCTGGCGGCAGAGCTGACAGGCGAAGCAATCTAAATGGTAGACGTTGTCCCTGGCTCTCATCACCATTTCAAAAGCAGGGATCATCTTACTGCAGGCTGCACAGTTCCCCGTCACCCCGAAGAGCCTGCAGACACACAGAGGGCAACAAGCAGACCTGGAGTCAGGGCACACTCAGACACATTTCACACAGCTGTATGAAGGGTAAAAGAAACTAAGAAATGAAAGAGCCTCAAAAGTAATTCAACAACTCCCTGAATCTGCTCGTGCACACTATTGTATACTACCCTGGGCTTCCTACAGATTATTTCTGGCTACTGCTGCTCTATTGCAAACTAATGCAGCACTCACAACTTATGGTACAGACCATAAATACATGGAGCCATGTAGAAAAAAACATTCTCATCATCCCTGTAATTCCTGAGGAGGAATTTCTGAGCACAATCATGCACATAAAAAAGGGTCTTAATCTTGAATCAGCCAGCTAATGGCTAATGTCGCCTCAATAGTTTCTTCATATTTGTCTTCCTGTGTTAATGAACAGCTGGAGATATTAATGATGTTTAATTTAAGTACTGATTTTCTTTGACATGATTATCACACTATTGCTAAAGAGGTCAAACCTTTAATTCTCTTGTTTTTTTCTTTATTTTAGGATGCATGTATAGTATTATGAGACCCATTCATTCTATAAAGTAAATCAAGTTTGAATTTGACTGTACAACAATAACATCCCTATCATCAAATCATTTGCTGTTGGCCATCTTTGAATTATGTATATACTGTATGTATACATTTCTTAATGCAGCATGACTACAATTTCTTCTCTATTTATTTAAAAAAAATAAAAATAACACTCCTGTATTTTCTTAAATAAAGTGAGCGTGCAGAACATTCAATTCGAAATCTTTCATAAAGTGATTTAACTTGGATCACTACTTCAAGAGGCCAATTGCTGAAAGAGAAAATGGAGATTCACTGACATGAAAATGTCACGATTTATACAGATCTGTCACTTGGCTTTAAGGACCAGAGGAATGTTGTTTTCCTGCCCCGCAGGACGTTATAATGACGTTACATGCAGGAATCTGTGAGTTAATTTATCACGCTTTCCCAAAAACTAACGATTTATGTGACAGCATTTGAACTTTGTCCTCAACCTACCTGGGAACAAACCCTGCGTTGTTTTTAATAATCGGTGACTCAGAGCTGACCGGCCACAAATTGCTTCACCTCTCATTCCCCTCTAAAAGAACGAACAAATGGCTGCCTGAGAGTCTGACACACGTGACGGTATAAGTGACCGTCGCCGATTTCCATATCCCATTAGAAGCCAAATAGAAAAAGGAGGCTTGAGATTGAAAAAAACGACAGAAGGTGGCAGGAAAAGCATCAAGAGTGTGTATCCCACAGCCTCGGACCATAAGTGGAAAACGTCATCAAACGAGTGACTAACAACTCAGGAACAAAAGCGACGCCTAATTAACAGAATGTTCTGATCTAACGAGCCCGAGTCCTGAACAGGCACCTGGTGGGTCTTTCCCCCTCCTTAACGAGGCCGCGGAGCTCAATGCTAATTCTCTACTAATGGGCCAATTAAAAGAAATCACATGGTTTTAATCCTGCTCTTCAAAGGCTTTTGGTCTGCAGCCTCACAATGATGAGGAAAACAGGAGGCAATCTAGCCAATTTAACTGTCAAAAGGGGTTTTGGTCTCTTAAGTGCAGCGCAGCTAATGAGAGACTTAACTCCAACCAAATCCAGCTGGATTGTACATGAGACTAACACATGAGTTCAGCAATGTGGCTGAGATATCAGGAGTTCTCCTGCTGACCTGACACCAGACGTCATTACTCCAGGCAAGAAAATGAAGGGTATATAACCCTCAGACGAGCCGGCGGAGCCAGATCTTAGTTTGGAAAGAACATAGTGACTTTAAGATTCATGCTCTAAAGATTGTTAAAGTGGAAAGATGTTTAAAATCCAAGTTTATTTAAACCCTTCCTGAAATATATTGTATATTGCATTATAGTAAAGGTCAGATCTTGAAGAGCCTCACGATAGAGGATTTTAAACATGACATATTAACACAATCTAAATCATGTATTTCTATCTGAAGCGTTGTTAGTGTTTAAAGTGCTTTAAAGTGTGATTGACTTCCAGCCCGTCTGCATGGCAGATAGTTAAACATACTTGACATGTCAGTGTGTTGCTTCCTTCACTTGGAATTTTGTACCTTTGAACTATTGTAAGCAATAGTTTGACATTTTGGGAAATATGCTTACTTTTTATGAACATGTGGCTGACACTGCTAACAGTTGGGGATTAGCTTAGTTTAGCAAAGAGACTGGAAACAGAGGTAAACAGCTAGCCTGGCTCATTAAGTTCACCATGAACCATATAACTTACAAATTAATAATTACAAGTTGTTTTCAATTAATTAAGTAAGTTAAACTAAGTAAAATCCACTTTTATGGGGTAAAATGTGATTCTGTTACTTGGCCCTGACAAGACATAAATGGTGCCTTCTGATGGGGTTGTGCTTAACATGGTCATGTGAGGAGTCTGCACTTGTGGTATTCACCACTTCGAACCTCAGACTTTCCTGAAAGATCGGAATTCAAGGGTTGTGACGTGTTTGCTGTTATTTCCAGAAATGCCAAATTTTCATTGGATAAGTTAATTTGTTGTAATGTATTGTACAGTGTTTTTGTTACCAATTTTATTACACGTCGTAGGGAACATGTTGATATTACAAATGGCCTCATCTTTGCTTTCTGTCATTATGCCTTTTTTTTTAGGGATTACGTTACTGTTAGCTTGCCCATTTGTTAGCCTCTGCCGACTTCCTATGTCATAAACAAAGCACAATTTGAAGGCAGTAAATTATAAAACTATACTAAGACACCATTCGTGTTTGGGATAAATAAATTAATCTTAATCTTAATTCCTGAACATCCTGAAATAGCTGCACTGAACGTTCATGTCTGTTTCCTTAGTTGTTTTATTCCAACTTCACCAGTTTCTTTCTCTTTCCACTGTAAACTATGTGATATAAGGAGAAACTTGAGCAATCATCCACCCCACACTGCACTGTTGTGGGTTTGAGTCCTTTAACTGGAAACAGGCTGAAATATCTTCCGTTACTGTTCACTAAAACAGCTCAGTTTTAGTCCAGACTGTGTAAACTCACAGTGCACTGTTGCATCAACTCTTCTTCAAGCCAGATCACATCTTTAGGAATGTAATAATTGTGTTTTTAATACATGGATGGCCAAAAACATGTCCCTGCAGGGGATGAACTATTTTCAAGTACAGAAGAAGCAAGACAAATGTGTGATTAACATAAGTGCAGATATAACATGTTGATTTAAAACAGACTTTAGTAGCACGACTAAGAGGGTAAGACTCCAAGTGCATTTATTCATTGAGGTGATATTTGGTATTTCTCAGAAACCTGACAATGAGGCCGAGTTAGGGGTAAAAACATCTCTGAACAGTCCATAGTATTTGAGATTTTGAACAGTTTAGCTGCCTGCACTGTTTTTGATTGAAAGCTTTATTGTTTGGTGTTGTGATTATACGTGACTTTTTTTTTATTCCCACGGGCTGTCAATGGGAGGCCTTCATGCAGATTGAAGTTAACATCTCTGTTCCAACAGCTTCCTTGATAACCTCCATTATCAAACTACGCTCTTTTACTTGGACCCTGTGTGGATCTATAGTCACAGCAATCTGCTTCAGTAAGCACTTTTCATCTTTTACAGTATTGATCTCGCTATTGATTGTACACTGCAAATTCTGCACTCGACCCCTTGATTTGTTCCGAAGCTGCATCTTGCACCCAATCATTTTCCATATCATCTTGATGCACCTGTAGAAAGGTAAAGGTTACCTCAGGTAGTCCCTGCGGCAGAGGATGAGGTTGGCCCGGGTGTATAGGGTGGAGCCCATGCGGCCCAGGTGGCAGTCACAGCAGGCACACTTCAGACAGTCTTCATGCCAGTACCTGTCCAGCGCCTGCAGCATGAAGCGGTCTCGGATCTTGCCGTTGCAGCCGGCACAGCCTCTCGGTTTCTCTCTGGACTGGAGGGACACAAGAGACACACCTGGCAGGAGACGTCCAGCAGGTAGACAGACGAAAACAGACAAAGAGGGATGTGAGAGCTTGGCAACATAACTGAAGTCCAGAATTGAAATTCTAAGACCCTAAGAGAAGAAGAATATGAAAGGCATAATGTTTTCAATGTCGCAGGAGATGTAAGATGATAAAATAAATGTTTGAATAATTATCTAGGCTACAGTTATGTGTACAGACATGTACATACTACATGTCACTACAGTAAATGTTACTCTTCATTTTAGTGTTCTAAAATGAACAGTTAGGACATTTTAGATGCAACAATAACTACACATCCCCTGTCAAAATACGTACAGGTGAGATGTCTCAAACACAGTAAAGGTATTATTACATACAAAAGTATCTTCATAACTTTTCAAGTTTCACTTGAAAACATCTTTCCTTTGCAGAGTGGTACTCAACCTCCCCACTCCTCAAACCCCTTCCGTCTGCCTTTCTTCAGAGGTAGGGAAACATAAACATATACAGCCAGTAACCACTTTATTAGGTACACCTGTATGGGCTGTAGCAAGTCAACAAATGAAATGATCTTTATTGACATGCTAGTGTGTAAATGAGATGTTTATCACTGCTACTAAAGTATGTCCCCTCTATCAACAACTATGAGCTGGGCAGAATCTTAGAAACACCTTTGAGTATATTTACGTAAACTATAGCATCACTGCTGGTTCTTAGTTAAATTAACACCTTTATTACAGTGTCACCAAAACTATATATGACTATGGCAAAGCACTTATATTAGACTGCATTACATTGTACATGTGTACCAAATAAACTGGCCACTGAGTGCTAAGTATTTATGAGTTCAGCAGAAATGTATCTTTACACTCACTCTCCTCCTTGTCCAGCACCATCCCTCTAGAAAAACGAGAAGAGTCCAACAGCAAGAGTAAAAACAGACTCCTTCTCCTTCTTTTAATTCTTCTTCTCCTTCCCAGCAAACCCTGAGCTTCTTTTCTGCGACTCTGTGTGAATCACAAGCAGGAGTTCCTCAAACTCGCAGCTCCGCTCCTCATAGTTCTCGAAGAAAACGAGAGAAGAATCAGAGACAGAGTCGCTCTCCGTGCGTGAAAACCACCCATCCAAACGTGGACGGATGAGAAGTGCGTCCCCGTGTTTATCACCTTGCTGTCCTCAGATCAGGAGCAGGCTGCGCTTTATCTCAGCTGATGTCAGTGCATAAGCATTTCTGTATGTGCGCACTTAGGCTGCGGCTGCTCCCCTCAAATGAGAAAGAAGCTGCGCGGCTCACACTGGACCTGCACACTGCTCCCTCCTCCTCCTCACCCCCCCCCCCCCCCCCCCCCCCCTCTCTCTCTGCAAAAAAACTCCCACAGTCAAACGGCTCTTTCAACGCTGCGTGCTAATTATATAAAGTCATTATGCTCGGATCTGATAGGAAGCGCCTCCTCTCCCTCTCCGAATCAATTATTCAATACACACCAGGACAGCTCGGGCCTGAGGTGTTTTAGAATGAGCTTATTCAACTCCAAGGACACCAATTATCTCCGGGGCGCCCTGTAAAGCTTTCTCTGTGTGTGTGTGTGTGTGTGTGTGTGTGTGTGTGTGCGTGTGTGCGTGTGTGTGTGTGTGTGTGCAGCACTCCCTCCACAGAGGTAAGGCTCCCCTTTCCAGTGAGTTTGTGTACGTGCGTGTGTTTTATTTTTTACGTGAAAAAGTAATAATAGCCGAGGTGAGGGTGAAAGTACACAGATGGCAGCAGCAGCTTAAAGAGTCTAAAATGTGTAAGTACTGGTTTTATGAATGAGCCATTAATAATGTATGATTATAAAAGCCTATTGTGATGCATATAACCATGAAACGAAGGATCACAATCCATTTGCTTGACGATCATTCTGGTTTTTGTACGAAAGTAGCCACCTGCATGGTATATATACCAAAGAGCCTACAACCCCACCAGCCACACCATTAACAGTGGTTACTGGTTTTATGTGGATATTTAGTGTGTGGTCCCTGGGCTGCACACATGAAAAGATTGAAAAGCGAAAGGGGAGAGTATGTTTTTAACCTTGCAAACGCACCCTCTTCCCAACAGCTGGTTGTAGTTGACGCAGACTTCAGGTGCTGCTCCATAAACACACTACTATAGCTGGCACCTCAAGGGACTTTGTTCAAGGACACCTCGGCACTGGTAAATGGGAGTAGTGCTATCAGTGCTGTGTTAAATGAGTTACCATATTGTACCATATTATGCACAAATGGTGATTGATAATACAGAGGTGCATAAAACCACAAACCAGTGAGACCTTCCATCAGCTTCATTCTGTGTTTCATACTAAATAAGCACAAATCCTCTGCATGTCGTAGGTAGAGGCTTGTATATTTAACTGTCACTTGTTTATCTTTTTTTTCCCGCCCAGTCCAGTGATCGGAGCAAACAACCTTCCCCCCCATGCAGTGATGTCACCTGCTGGGAGTTCCAGCTCTGTCACCATCAGCCAAGCTTCCCTCCTGAAGCACTTTGCTTGTGAGTGAATGGAAAGACAGTGCAATTAGCGATAACATAGCAAATGTTTTATATGCTTTGGTCATGGTTTCCTTGAACACTTTTGTTATCATTTGACCGTTATGTGATGTCTTGCTTACTGTAAATGATCTGGCAAAGAAGCGAAATGGAAAATCTGAGCTTGACAGGTCATTATTACAGTAAGCAAGGAAACTTCAGGATTAAACAGTCACAACCCAAGGTCCACATTTGGGGAGGAGCTTTGGACTGCTCAGCTGTCATGGAAAATAAAAGTCTAATTCAGGTAATAGAGGGAAACATGTATCTTAGAGGTAGCCACACGGGTATAACTGCACTATCAGCTTATTAAGGCTGAACTAAAGCACAGCAGTGCTTCAAGTTAAATGCTAACATCAGCATGCTAACCTGCTCACAATGATATACTGTTTATCAGGTTCACCTTCTAATTTTATTAGCCCTAAACACAGGCGGGGCTGATGGGAATTCCATTACTTGTGCATGTGTTTAATCCCAAATGAAACCAGAATGATACTTATTAGAGTGCCTACCTCCACCAAGACCCAACAGTCCCATAATGAAAACACATTTAAACTCACTAGATCCAACTCTTTTACTAGGATCTGCATCAAATGGAACAAGTTCTTTCTTGGGTCATATTACACCCTTTAAAATGTTTTCATGGAAAATGATTTTTTGTGTAATCCTAAGAAACAACAGTTGAAATGTGACTGACATCCTACGTCAGTCAAAATAACACTGGTTTTCTTCTTCTGCTCAGAAAAGAAACAGAGTGGTTTCAGCCACAAATTGCGCTGGTCTTCTAGAAGCCCTGTTCCCTCCTCGAAATTCAGCTGTTACTGTATGAGATGTGCTCCCTGTGACCAGGCCTCTTGTGGTTCTATGTCTGACAAACAGCCCTTCCACAAAACATCTTCTAAATTTGTCCCTGCCCTTTTCACACGGAGGACACGGCGGGCCAGGCGAGCCGCAGCAGATGGCCAAAAAGGCTTCCTATTTTCACAGGCTGCTAATTAGAGCCCTAACAACAGCTCACCTTTAATGTCAGCCCCAGACTGCTTTTAGCACAATTAGCCTAATGGGGGCTGAGCCTGTGAATAGACTGTAATGTTTAGTGCGCGCCAGCCGTTGCATGGGAGTTGATGTATGTCAAAGTAAAGGACAGGAGGGGTCTAATGCACCGCGGAGCCATCCATCACCACAGCCCATGGAGGACCAGACTGTAACCATGATAACCCAGAGATATTATTTAATTAGATGCATTAATAATTGAACTAATTAGCTCCCAAGTGCCTCGCAAATGAAGAGGGAACCTGGAGCTTCACTTGCACCTCATCAGCTGATTAATTAGTCTGTTGATCGTTAGCTGTCTTGACGGCCTACATGCGATCGGATGAGAGGGCGGATAATGAGGGAAGAGTCGGTCGATGGTGCTGGTTAATTAGTGTGACCTGATCCAGAGGCCATGTTAGAACAGTTGTTTATGCCACAACTTTTAATGAGGAGGATTTAGGGCCGGATGATCTATTTGAAAGCAGCCTGCCGTGTTGTTTATAGACCGGGCTCAGTACTGGCCTTGAAATCGCCCCCCCCCAATGAAAAATCATTATATTGCTCCAATAATCTATCTACTGGGACCAATAATATGTCCTTGGAGCTCAATATTAACTTTAAATAATGACCTTACCACACTTTGTACTGTTTTTATTCCCAAAGTTGCAGTGTAGAGACAAGCTCTATGAGTTTAAGAACCATTTAGGTTTAATCTATGGTTTTTGTAATATTCTTATGAGGCCTTCCAGTGTCTGGTGGGTCTAATATGTATATCAATTTACAGCTACTTTTATTTGTATACATGCTTTTATCTTCAGTGTGTCTGTAATATTCAGGACTTACGGTGTAGTGGTTCTACTCTATCTCATGGATCTACCATTTCAGCTTTGTAGTTTTTTTTCTTATTATCTTTCTTAAGATGTTTATACACAGAATTGTAGTAAAATTGGTTCACTGGTAATTCTTACAGTTTTGCCTCCAGGACAATAGTATAATTTATATTGACCCATGGCTGCTTTACTTCATGGCATCTCTCCTAATACTATTATATCACTAGAGCTTATAATACATAATTCAAATTTTAATACTAGTTGATTGATTATTATTTACTAGTTTGATTATGATTGATTAGTTTGATCATGATACCTGATAGGATTGACGGTCAGACATAAGAAGAAATCTGAAGACATTAACTTTAAAATATATTGATATGTCTTTAAAATTTTGATGAATGAATAAAAATGATTGATTGATTTTAGAAGAAAATAATATTTATAATTTATGTTAAGTTTCAGGCACACATGCATTTTTCAACATGGACTTTAAATTCAATTGTTGTTACTTTATGCATTCATTATGGGGTTTCTTTTTATGATGTGCTTATGGTTTTTCCATAATATTTAAGTGTATAATTTAACAGATGCATCATGTACACAGATCAGACTCTACATTATGACTCTAAATGGTTTTAATGCTGCTTTGAATCAAGAGACAGTCTCCATATGTAAAGACTTACCAAGCAAACTGACAGATCAAACCGCTTTCACATGTGAGTCTGTGTATGAGAGTGAGGCAGAAGGATGGCACTGGCTTGGATCATCAAGTAAGGTTTTGTTGTTTTTGTAGTTAAGGATATATATGATTAAGCAGAATGTTTCTGGCTTTCAGTTTAGGATAAGTCGTTTCATAACTTTACATCTGAATCAAAAAGATGCCTCTGAAGAGTTTGTCTGAACAATTTCAGAGCAGAGTATCTACTGTAAACACAGTTAACAGGGTTACAAGTCTGTTTTGATGATTTCCTGTCATCATCATTTACCTCAACATCTGCTGTGGCTTTACAGGCACCGAGAGGCTGTTCTGGATTCGCAATACAACAAAAAGAAAGAAGAAGAAACTGAAGTTTAACACAGCTGTAATCCAATAAAGACACCCACACCATTTTCTGACCATTGGCTTTAAAATGTGGGATCTCAGTGGAATTTTTGTTGAAAGATAGTTTTGTACCAGAAGAACATTTTATTCTCTAATGAGCCCTTTTTCAAAGTTTGAAGAGGAAACTTAGAGTGTTCAATAGTTTAATAGGGCTGTGTCTCTGCCTCAGTTGTGAATTTACGAGACACTTATTGTGTTATTTCCCAACAAGTAAATCTGAAGATTAAAATTACGACATCATCACATACATACAGCTTCTTACACTAAAGAGGGGTGACGTGGTTAAAATGCAATTAGCCTGGGCCTTTTGAAATGATGAATACAACTTGAACAGCTTTGACAAATATAAGTCCATTCTTCTGAGAGGAGTAGTTGAATCATTAAGCTTGGAAACAGAATTACTCATTACAGTCAGAGCTTTTTTTCTTTGAGATTTGCCAGTGCCAGTGAGCCAGGCTGCACAGTATCAGGATTCTGACGTACAGAGCCCAGTTTGAATAGACTGGAAAGTTCATCCAACAATAACAAAGACATCATTAGCTCAAAGTTCTGTGACAACTAATTACACAGTAATATGCACAAACAGGCCTAAATGGTTTAAGTGTTAGTTTGATGCCACAAACTGACACTAGTTTGTGACACTAGTTTATCTTCATTGTTAGGACAAGAAAATCAAGTGCCCACAATTTAAATAAAAATTTGTTAAAATGAAGAATATTAAAGTTTAGGTTTAGTTTAAGGTAAGGACAGTTTAACTATGATTAGAGTCTCAGGAAATCAATGTCAGTCAATGGAGATATGATGGCGTTATTGTGTGTGTGTGTGTGTGTGTGTGTGTGTGTGTGTGTGTGTGTGTGTGTGTGTGTGTGTGTGTGTGTGTGCGTGCGTTTGTGTGTGTGCGTGAGTGTGTCTGAGTTTGTTAAACACTGAAGTGGTTTGGTTAAGTGATTGGTCATGTTCATCGGGAGGAGGCCACAGACAAGGGCTCTTTTAAATGCTTCTCTCAAGACAGGAAAAGGTTTTCAACAACTCTATCGTTAAATTTGACCGTTTTTATTTAATCATAATTTTTCTTATTCACTGTGATAAGTTAAAATCAATGCACTGATTCAGCAACTGACAGCCAGAGCTTCAGAAAGCCTCCCTGTGAAATCCAGTGCTTATCCAGATTCACCTTATCCGCACAGTTTTGGCAGCATTACTGCAAGAAGACACCAAAATTTCCCGAATGAGCTCAGAGCAGCTCATTCAGAGCACTGCACCATATTTGGGATGACGGGAGGCTGCAAGACACACAAACAATTCGTATGAATCTTTTCACAATACATGAATAGAAAGAACATATACCTGCTGGATAGGAAGCCAGTGCAGCCAGGCCAGATTTAAACCAGAAGGAATGACACCAAATCTTACTCAGCTACACTCAGGAGTGTTCTGTCTGGTTTCACTTTTCTCAGAGGAATGCATCTCATTTTTCACAGGAGGTGGAAATGTCTCAGTTTAGAAACAAACGTACGTGTACAATGCATACGTCCGGCAAGCAATCACTGTGTGCACTCATGCAGCATAACCACAGTACACCATCAAAACAGTCCCCTCGACCCAGAATACAAGCTGGTGTTCAGACTGACTTAACTTGGTGTTATAGAGGGAAAGTACATGTTCCAGTTTGTATAATTACACCTATATTTCAGCCCATTTCAATTGGAGGCAAAATATTATCTTAATATACTGGTGAATACATTTTTAAGTAATATGTCAGTTGGAGACAGCACGGTAGATTGAACAATTTTAACCAGTGCTTCGGTTTTTTAATTTGTGGTTGTAGCCACAGAGAGGGAGGCCGAGCACCATCTGATGTTTCAGATTCCTCCTCCGACAAGGATCCCTTTCTGTGGAGGTTCAAGTCTCTGGAAGCCGCCCGATCCCCTGTCAGTCTGACTAAACTGCAGAGTTTTAGATTGGAATGGGGATGTGCTCACCAGCTGTGAGATTAAGGGGAACTGATCGATGGCCTTCCTGATTGGCTCTCGCCGCATCCCAGCAGCATCCAATCCCCTCGGTTCGGATGGTTGTCCTCGGTCGAGCCAAAACCAATTCTTCCTCTGCACAGGGGCCAAATAAGATCAGTGACCTGAAGCCACGAGGCCACGCTGGTGGGTTCCATCTCCATCAGTCTGCTCTCCTCATCTCTCAGGAACGATTGGGACAGAAAGATGAGAGTAGGGGATTGAGAGATGAGTTGATATGAAGAGGATTTTTCACCATAGCAGATTTACATTTTCCTTGTTTTATTTAATCTGAGTTTTCCTGACATCTCTGTTATTAAAGGCCAATGCGCCGCTCTCCTCAGAAATAACCTGTCAGTTAAACTCAATGTGTGGCACTGATGTCTTCTTCTGGAGATTTCCTGCTCAGTCTCTGTAGCTGGAGCTCTTTTTCCTTTTCTCTTCAGCCAGGCTTCTGCCAGCTAGTATATTTTTTCTGTTCAAAGCTAAATCTGTCGCTTCTGCTGATAAAATGAATTGCATGAAAAAAAAAGTGAAAGATTTTATGAAGAACTGCATCTCTGAAAATGTCGTGGCTCATAGGTTTCAAGACTAAAAAGTCTGGATAGCTCAACAAGAAAAACACATGCAAGATAAAACTGCACAGTTCTGTCAACTGAGATTGGCTCCAATGACCTTCAAAAGAATATGGATGGATGGACAGATGAATGGATGTTCTGCTGTACTCAATAATGCAGTATAATGTTTAACCAAGGAAAGTTTTTCCTCCTTCACAAGTGCCAAAATAACCCTTGCCACCTGTGCTGTGATGATGATGCTACGGCTGCTGCTGCTGCTGCTTTGATGATGATGATGATGATGATTTTTTGTTGTGTTTGTGCTGCAATAATGCCGATTTGGCACATGACCATGGAATAAGTTGTATACATTCATTGAAAAATCAAGCTTTCATATTAGAAATATACAACGGAAATAATGAACATGCTGCAGACATATCCCTCCCACAAATGATGAGAGGGTTAGGGTTAGGGTTAGAGAGAGGGAGAGGGAGTCACAATTAATAGACACTATTTATGTCTGACTGTAAAACCCAGATACATACTGTATGTCCCATGGCCTGTTGCCCGTATCAACCCACTCCTTTTTCTTGAAAACATTAATAAAAAATATTCTTTCAAGAGATTTCTGATTGAGATAGAAACTTCATGCCCTCACTGGATTTCTTCTGAAGCCTTCAGTCACATTTCATAGTTTCTATCAATAGTCATCATTCAACAAAATGACAACCAGCACCCACAGAAGATTTCGATAGAAATCCAATAAGAGGGTCTTGATTATGAATTCCCTTAAAAAAATATAATTTTGAATCTTGATGTTCATTCATAAATGTTTTGCAGAGGCAGGGTCCGATATTAGACCAGGTTTGCTCAGTTGTCTTTTGAAGCAGGTAATACTTCAACATAATAATAACTATCATATGTGCTTTTAGTATTGTTATGTGTTTTGTATAATATTTTAATCATTCTGTCTACAATGTTCCACGGCTTTCTTTCCAAGGTCTCCCTTTTTAAATTGATTACAACTTCCCTGGGAGGGAAATGAAGCAGCACAGAATAGCACTTCTTGAATACCGAGGAATGCCACAAATTGTCATTCAACGACCACAAACGTATATAAATTACTTTCAGTACTTACAGTGGGTGATACATTCAAAGAAAAACAAGTAGAGTGGTACTCACAGAGCACATTCCTCTGCCAAGGCCAAACAACTCCTACCAATGATTGTCTAGTTACCTTCGAGAGGGACGTCATGTGTTCAGTCTATTTGCTTGTTGTTTGATTGGTTTGTATGTAAGAGTCCATGAAAACTACTGAACACATTTCAAAGAAACTTTGTGGGAGGAGGTGTTATGGGTCTGAAAAATCCATAACATTGGGGAGTGGATTTAAATCAGGTGTCAGATCCAAGATTATTACTCTCTTTAATATTTTGTGATATGTGCAGAATTTTCATTGATTTCCCAGAGAATAATTCATGGATCTTGATGAAAAAAGGAGAGATGCATTTCTCAACACTCTCCAGCACCATCACCAAGAAAGATTCAATCTCTCTTGGAGGGATAGTACACATTATCTACTTACCACTATGACGATGGAGGGGGTGGGTGAAGTGTTTGAGTCCACAAAACACTTTTGGAGTCTCAACAGTAAAAAGCGTTGTAGGCATATTGAATACAATTGAAGTAACTGGAATTTGAATGACAAGGCTTACGGAGCCTTGGATGACACCACAGGAGCAGTATGGACACATTTTCAGTTTTTTCTGTTGTTGTTTCACGTCCTTTTTACTTTAATTGGATTTGGCTGCAACACTGTTCTCCCCTGAGACTCCAAAAGTGTTTTGATGAAGCAAAAACTTCACCAGCTCCTCCATTGGCATAGTGGTGAATAATAATAATTCTTCAGTGAACTATCCCTTTACTGTTGGTTTTCATTTCACTTCTATTTCATCTAAATCAGTAACTTACTCTCAAGCGAAATTACACATTGCCCCCTTTCCATGATTTGATGACTTTCATTAATCTCTAAAAATTAAATTGATTGTGTTTAATAGGTCAAGCCCCAAGAGCTGGAAATCACAAAAAGCAGTGCACATGATTATAATCTTTGAAAAACTGTGCTGCCCTCTAGTGGAAACCTTGAGAGTCCTTTATTTGATTTGGGGACAAAAGAAAATACTGATATTAATTGTGCATTTCTCACTTCTCCTGCCTCCTAACCGGCTATTTATAGCAGCTGCACACGAAAAAGACCTCCTCTCACGGTCATCTTATTATAGTGAAGCTCAGGCATCTCATTAGGCAATGTTTCACTTTAATTTCTTCTGGACCACCAATATCTTCACAGTATTTGCAAACAAACATTCACCAATAAATCACTCCATAAGTGTTTGAATCAGTTATTTTTCACCATGTGTGGTACATTCTTTCTCTACAGCATCATGGTGACATAACTGGATTTAAGAAGAACAACACAGGACTGAATCAGTTCATGCACTTAATTGGTATTTGTTAAAGTGGGTATTTATAAATCGTAAAAAAACACGTAAAATAATGATTACGATTAAATGGTGATATAATTCATTGCACTGGTGAATACATGTAAATTATGTATTTAGTTTTGGCTATGTGAGCATTCAGAGAGGGAGATATGATAACAACACAAACAAGCTGCACAAGGGCCACTGACCCATGGGTCCCAAAAGCTGCAGATTCAAGCCTTATAATTCCTGCATTTGATTTAACTAATCATATACTTGTTGTAAATGTGTAGCACTAAAGTAAAATGTCCACTATCATAGGTCGTCCTTCATCCATACAAAAATTGCAAGCTGAAGCCAACAATTACCTTCAGTATCAATACATCTATTAAGGAAATACATATTTTACTGATACACTGATTGATTGTTTGAAAATTCTGGGTAAAGCTCTGTTAAAGGTTGCCACTTGATTTTCTGATAAATACCCAGGTCTGAAACGAACACTCTGCCTCATCATAGCCTCCTCTTCACTCTATTTTTTCTTAAATTGCGAGTCACCGTTCTGTTTCATCCTGATGCCGCTATTTGTCCTTTCCCAAGCATTTCTATCTGACTCCTAACCCCTGGCCCGTCATCATGTCCCACATGGCTCCCTTCATCACCCCCGTGCTTTTCATCTCCCTGCTCTGCGATGCAAGCCTCTATCATGGCACCAGGCACCCCCATGCTTGCTCTACTGGTCTCTAACCTCAGCCCCAGCCCCATAATATTCATCTCCATTTTCAGTAAATAATCCTTTAATCTGTAATTTCTAGCCTGTGTCTGTACCTGGATTCACTATATTTAAGACGCCCCACTTATCAGTCAAGTGACTGATCCCTTGATTCATTTATCTTTTCTCTTATAGAATACAAGCAGTTGTCTGGGTAACTCAAATTAAATTAAAATTAAATTAAATTAGATTATTTTATAGCTCATATTCACAAATCACAGTTTGTTTCATGGAGTTTAACAAGGTGCACCATCCTCTGCCCTTAAGCATCGACAGGAGTGAGGATAAGCTACGAGAAAAAAACTATTATGGGGGAAACAATGAAACTGCTTTGTTCTGGGGGGATCAACCCGTCGGAGATAAAACGTGGGACGTTCTACTTAAAGAATAGTAATCAACTATAAAATATGACTGCCCTTCAAAAATGTGCATTTTTTTGAAAATATATATGTATAATGTTCATGAAAGTTTCAGTGAAATGCATTAAAAAAGACTTTTTCCCTCATCATGAATAAAACTTGGGCATCTTGCTGCCCAAACTGACAAAAGCAGTTTGAACAGTTGTCGGCACAGCTGCAGGACACAGCTGCAGTGAGATGCTTAAAGCAAGGTCTAAATGTGACGTGTCGACATGTTCAGTCAGCGTGATGCGGCAGTATAACACACTGTGAGCACACAGGCGAGGGGGGGCTGTGGCTCATCAGTGGCTCATTAGCATCTGCTTTTATAATGTGTCTCAAGAGGAACAGAGGAAATGTCTGAAGAGTTTGCTACAGGTTTAACGTGAGAAAGTCACAGACATAAAGAAGCCAGAGATTATAAGTGGAGAGCAGCCGTCTATCTTCATGGGTTGTTTTGTTGGTTGGTTTGATTGTAGGCAAGAAACTTGGTGGAAGGGTTAGGGTTAGGGTTAGGATTTTTTCACTTTTTTTTCACTTAACTGGCTGGCGTTGTTCAAAAGTTTTGTTGATTTCCGAGGTAATAATCCATGAATCTTGCTGGAAAAAATCTGATATGTTTAGGGAACTGCTAATCATGACTGTGTATAATTTGGCGCAGATCAAAACTAAAAACAAGATCTAGTGAGCTTAAATGTGGTGTATGAGGACACTGTTGGGTCCCGAAATTCTAGTTTTGGATGTATTCTTACATTATGAATAGGAAAGTGTTTGTTTTGTTTCACTGCTGTATGTCCATTTAATCATCATGTGAGTCCATCTTAGGGTCCCATCCCTCAGGTTGGCGCCCACTGCCCTATTCAGTAATGACCTTCTTTGTTTTGATCACAACAGTACAACATTAGTCCCTTCTTTTATCCCAACTTAATAACAAGTTACACTTGTGTGTACAATACATTTTCTTGAAGTTTTGTCAGTGGCAGTCCCAACGCCATCCAAACCTTCCCACCAACCATCCATGTTGCTTACTGAACACAATGTTGGGGTCTAACCACTGTGTCTATACTCGACAGGTTTCCCACAGAGTACATAACCCCTTGGTTGGTTCCCTTTATCATGGATCGACACACACAACCTTCCCGTCCTTCCAGCTGATGATCCACAGGCTTCACTGGAGCCATCACACCGACTTCCTCCTCTTGCCAAACACGTTGTTGATGAGTTTGGCCATAGACTTGGAGCCGCTGTAACGTCGCCGGTCCGCTCTGTACTTCAGGTGCTCCATCACCTGTCGGATGAGCTGTGTGAAGAGGTTGGCGATGTCCTGGTAGCTCTCGGCCGCCGACACCTCCTGGAAGTAACAGTGGTTCTCCTGCGCCAGGCCGCGGCCCTCGTCCTCAAGTACCTGCCTGGCGTGGCACAGGTCCTGCTTGTTACCCACCAGACACACAGGAACCTCCATCTCCCTGAAACAGAGACAAATGAGTCGACGTATAAGGAAATGTGAAGTAAGAGACATATATATGTATAATACTGAATTACAACATTTAGGTAGTAAATTCTTTCTCACATAATGGTGGAAAAATATAAATAAAAAGCAATAGATCCACATAATGTATATTTACTATTATTTAACTATTATTTTTAATTTTTATTCTTTACTTCTTTAAATGTATATCCGTGTTTTACTGCTCAACAATAAAAATAACAGACCAATACATTTTTCTTCTGTTCTCCTCCCTCAGTTTATCATTGACCATAACTGGCTTTAATAGCCTCCTTTCTGTGCTATTCTCTAATTATAAATGCTATATACTCTTTCTTCCTCTTAAAACACTACTTGTTTACTACCTTCACTTATGTCCTGGTTTGCTGCGAGTCCCTCATTCATCTCCATGAATCCTTTATCAGTTTGTCTGAGCTGGTCAGCACTCCCAGCATTCCTCAAACTCAAAACTGCATGAGGATCCCCATTAAAGGGAAAGTAGGGCACCCATACCATTGTTCTGTTTTCCTATGGTGTCTACAGTGTTCCTGTCTGGGGCTTGAATACATTGCATTTCTTGTTAAATTAAAGAAGATAAACGGACAATCATCACATGTAAACAATTTGAAAATGAAGACCAACACTTTTCTAGCATTTTTTAAGGTTTTAACCCAAATCTGAACATTTTAAGCCCAATTTGGCACCAATGTCACTGGCAAATTTGAGGAACTCCTTGTATAAACTATCAGGCCTCAGTGGGGGACACAGCTCAAGTTCGCCTGCAGTGTCAGAGCATCCCCACCCTTACTGGAAAGCACTCTGATCCACAATGTTTCAACTTTCTAAGACCAAGCAGTAGAATGGTTTGAATCACCCGATAGTAACATACAGTCACTGGGCTGTTACTGACCCCTTGCAGTGGTCGACTCTATCTTCCCGAATCTGCCGCAGGATGTCCTTGGCGTCGATGAAGGAAGTGCGATCATTGATGTTGTAGACCACCACAAAGCCGTCTGCCCAGTCCACCGGCTCCTCCAGAATACACCTGGCCTCCGAGCTCTGCAAAGGACAACACATTCTCTTACTCTGGAATCACACTGAACAGAGGGGTTTTTCTTAATCATCCTTCACTCATCGGTGTAAATCAGGTTTTACAAGATATTAGAAAAACGTGTTCAGAGTACGACAAACTACAGCCTTCAAAATGACCACAACACTGAATCAACACATCTCTGCAACTGTACTCTGGGAATGAGAGGGGGATTTGTTTCAGGCCTGTTGTATAAGACTGCATTAGCTTTACATATTTCAAGAAAGAAATGATTCAGAATGTAATGAGTTCTTCCCTGACACATACCACATCATTCCACTAAGTCACATGGCAATCCCTGGATACGTTTTTTGCATAATCCTGCTAAATAGACAAAACAAAACGATTACCTCAGTGGCGCCGGTAATCAAATTATAACAAAAATATGCAATGACAATGTACACAAGTGATAGACTAATTAGACATTATAAACTAACCACTGTAAGATTTACATGGTGATGTGGAGTTCATGCAAACAGAGGAAGAGTCCACATGGTTCCTGGTGAAAGCAAAATCAATGTCTGTGGACACTTCTGGTGACCTTGAGGTGGAGTAAACAGGACAAGAGGCTCAAAGACATGTCTGAGCCCTCAAACAGGGATTCCTGCGCTGGACTGTAAAAACCCACTCATCCCTCCATCTTAATTGACTCTATACTTCCTTTATGCGGTCCAGGTCAGAAGGGCAGGACTCTGACTCCTTGTTACAGTGAGTTTCACCGGCAGGGACAATGATCAGCTCTTGTCCTGCTGAGCCTTGGGGTATTTCAATAAAATACTAGCTCCAGAGTAAAAAGCCTCTCAGGTCTTTTGTCTGGTCCAAGGAGGAGTGAGCAGGTTACAAGGCTCTTTTCTTCAAAGGAACGACCACTGGTGCACGTTGCCTCAGGATACTCCCATAAACCCTCTGGATTCACAACTTCAAGTGTTGCTTTAGTCGCACACGTGCCGGGCCAACGTAAACACCTGACCACGATTCAGTCAAGGTCACATTCATGTGCTGCAGCTTCTCCAGCAAGCTGAAAACCAGCCAGTGTTTTATTATGGCTATGTGAAATCCTGAAATTATTATGTTTCCACTACAGCTGAATGGATTCTGGAAATACCGCCTGACTTGGAGTGTATAAACTCCTGGCCCTGAGAGCTCAACGCACAACAATAAAACAAAACACGTGCAAATAGACACACCACATGCAAATGGAGAAAACGTTTCACAAAACATGAGCGGTAAATACAAAATGCACTGCAAATACTCACAACAACTATCAATTCACGCAACTTAACTAAATACTCACAATATAATAATACTCACATCATTACAATACTCACAATGTAACCAAATACTCTTAACACTATGAAATACTCACAACAAATCCAAATTCAACCCAACTAAATACTCACAACAACACAACTAAATTCTCACAACGCAACAAATACTCACAACACACCCCAAAACTCACAACAAAACCAAGTACTCACAACATGACCATATACTCACAACACAAACGAATACTTACTACAGCCCTAAATACAACATGAACAAATACTCACAACACAAAAAATCCCAAACACAAATTCAGGAGAAAACCAAGGAACTCAAAACAGGAACGTTTTTAGAGCCACTGCAGTTCTGCTCTTCTAATAAAAAGTTCGAAAACGTTTAATTGTGATGAACTATCTGAATGTTTGTCTGGGTTCGAGCCTCATGGGATGGGTTGAAGATGTGTTGTACCTGAGAGCAGGGGTCAAAGACTTCCAGGTTCAGCTGCCTGCCATCAATGGAGAGCCTCTTATGGTACAGGGAATCTGTGATGGGGATGGAAACTGTCAAACATATAGTAACAATTATCGTAATAATTATAATAACAAAGAGTTGTTTCATGTCGCAATTCCACAAGAATCAAAATAATCTCTGTGGTTTGTATTTGATCAGTGTATGAAAGAACTCTGAGAAGTGCTTGTATTGGAATTTGTGTCCTTGGATGAGGTTCGAAATGATGCCATGAAGGTATCCCTGACTCTAAAAGGAATAGTTTGACATTTTTGGACATATTCCACATAATTTGGGTATTTTCATTTAAGCCCGATAATGCTCAAGTGAATTTTAGATAAACTCTGTTCTCCAGGTCCAACAACACCACTCATCAATGAACCGTTTAGTCAAATCTGGAAACACTTACTGGTGTCCGAGGCATATTCGCCGATGAAGCGCCGGGTCAGGAAGCGCACAAGGACAGCTGCAGGAAATGATGGAAAAGAAAAACCACAAAATGAACCATGGCATCATCACACTCTCAATCCTCACAGGTGGCGGTAGCAACAGACACAACATGGTGCCAACAACTGTAGCCTCACAGAAAAGTAATGCATAGCTTAGCTGGAACCTCAGTGAGCATATGTGGCAAACTGAAAGGTTGTATTTCCCCCCCCCTCTGCTTCGCCTCCAGACAACTGCCCTGACAAACGATGGTCTCGGCCACTTTTGGTCCCACAGACGATCAGTTTCAATTAAAGGCTGGAGTTCCACTTGCTGAACTCCGAAGTGCATGTGGCGGATGGTGGACCCGGCCCTCTGGAGAGATTATACAGAGGTTAAACTTGGGGAAATTCAAATGTGGATATGGCGCAACACATTAACCATGCATGTACGCGGTAAAACAACACATAAAGACACAGTAGGGATTCCTTTTGAGCCGCCTTCATACTGGATCATCCGGTTTTATACAGAGGAAATTTAGAGATTCTCATTCACACTTTAATTCCCCCTTCTTTGGACTACTGCAATTCTCTCCTTACCTGCCTGAGCCAACAGACTCTGCATAAGTCTCACTTCATTCAAGTCCCCTCACTAAAAGAGAACAAATTTATATTACTGATGACTTTTATCATTTTACAACGTTTAAACTTTTCTTGTTTTCAGTCTCTTCTCATCTGTATCGGTAACCGTGCTCTAATTCTGTGTGATCTTCAAATTGCTTTTTTATGTATTCTTATTGTTTCCTATTGTTTGCCTTCAACTTGTTATTTTTAACTTATAAAGATCCTTGTTACTGTGGAATGATTCTATATAAATGCAGTTTATTATCATTATTTTAAGTAGTGGTGGTAATAGTAGTAGTATTTGTATTATTATTAGTGTTATTAGTAGTATTGTTATTAGTATTAGTATTAATATGATCAACTGATGTATTTGAAAGCAACAGGCAGAGGATCAGGGAGCAGAAAAACATGACGCACACACAGCGCCCAGAGGTCAACGCATCACCACAGTAACAGCTCTGCTTCACTGCCAGGATGTGAGGATGGAGACGTCCCATTGTTTTATGAAGCTGTTAGAGCCGAGCAGTCTTAAATCACAGTGACTGAACACTGATATATGCCACAGCACCGCGCACAGCACCCCCTCAGCGACTTACAGTGAAGGAGTGCTCACATTAACCGTCACAGGTCCTGTAAAATAAGCTGGGGGACGCCTGGGAGGTTGTTTGAACAATAAATACTGTTCCAGGACAGGTGATTGTGTTTTCATTGTTTGTTCTTCTGTCTGTTTGCAGGACAACGCACAAAGTGCCGAGCCATTTTTCCTGCAACTTGTCAGTTAAAGGGTTGATCTATGTAACTACAACATAAACAAAACCACAGGCAGTTTATTTTAGATCTCCTACAGCAGACTGATTTGTTTTATATACAGATGCATCGAATTTTCCATTCTCCAACGATGAAATCAGCTGTGTCAGATGAGTTTGAATATAACAGAGGAAGAGATTCTCTGGAGGCACAAATGAGCTCATTATTTCAATTAATGAAGCCAATAAACCATAGTTTCCAAGTGGTTATGCAAAAACAAAAACCAAAGCTCAGTGAAAAGAAGCGGTGGAGTTTGTCACTACATGAAAAATGTAACCCTCAACCGTTTGCGATGTCCAGGCAATAAAAGGAGTGGATGCTCTTAATGGAGTGGTAATAAGTCAAACCTTTTTTCTTTGTCACAATCAACTTTTGTTTTTATGGGGAGATCTAGAATTTGCAGTTAGATATAAAACATTTAAAAGATTCATGTCTCTCTAAAACCAAGTTAATCTAAAGAACTGTCCTTTGAGAGTGGTAGGAGAAGATATAGTAACTTCTGGTGTTTTCCAGTGTATGAGCAATATCAACATGGTTCTGACTTGGAAGTTACATTTATTTATTTCTGCATTATCTTTATTATGAATCTGAATTGATTAGTTGATTCATTGTTTATGTGATTGACAGAAAAATAATCTGTAATAGTTTCACTCATCAATCAGGCAAAAATACTGACAATATGACACATTGTGTTCCAGCTTCACAGAGTTGGAGACTTTGCTGCCACGCTGTCATATCATATTTAAACTTTTAAACAATACATTTGAAGATGTCACTTTCACCTCTCAGAAGTGATTGTCATTTATTTTTGGACCACAAAATGAATCAGTTGATCAAAAATAATATTCACCAGATCAGTTGGTAGTGAAAATAGTCAAGTTGTCCTCAGTAAATTAAGCATATATCATAAGTTATGTTATGTGGCGCCAGCACTTTAAATCCCCGATGACAACCTGCCCAGCTGCTCTCTTGTTATGTTTTTATTTTTATTTATATGTCACATACATAATGTGTCTTATGTTGCTTTAAGATGTGACCTGCACCCTGATCTGTGGAGAACAGCATTTCACTGTATGCTGTAACGTGTATTATGGAAGTGACAAATAAAGCTGAATCTGAATCATAACAAACACAGTTTTGTCTGAATCATTTATAGTAAGACTCTGAACTTAAGCTGTTTTCTCGTCTGTTTATCTTATTCTAACACACACTGTGAAAACAGAGCATATCTGACCTTCAGTTTCAGTTCAACACAAATTATCTGAATGTCAGGTAGAGTTTAAATAATTAGTTGAATGATTGAATAGCTGATAAAAAGGCAAATGTTCTCTAACATTCTCTGATCACAGCTTCTCCAATGAGCAATTTGTTATCTTATTAAAATTAAATATTTTTTGCATTCTGAAGTTGATTAAACGATTAGACAAAAAATATTTACATTTACAATGTATGAAACCTCATGAAACTAATTAAGATTGGTCAATAATTATTGACCAATCTTAATTAGTTTCATGACTGTAACCTTCTATCAAAGAAGAGTATCCTGTAAATTTAAGATGATTTCGAATTAATGCAAATGATTTGAGGAAAACAAAACTTTCCTCTTTAAACCCGCTGAAGACATTATCTTAAACTTACTCAACCCACATTTTGTAAATCCTGCTAATTTACTGCAGGTTTACTAATTCCACTTTCTTTTAATCAAACAAATAGGTAAAAGCCTAAAAAAATATATATATATTGTACTGTATAAAACACTTTCCAAGACAAGAATAACATTTGGAAAACACCACTGACTGCACGGCAAAGAAAGTAAACTGCATCCTTTGTACAATCTGGGGTTCCTCAGCTATTTATTTTCTTTAGCTGTTTGGAATAAGAACCACTTGCAGCCGCTCACCTGATTTCCCAGCCCCCTGGCTTCCCAGCAGGGCCAGCTTGATGTCGTTCATGCCTGCGCTCTGTCAGGTCCTCAGCTGGCTCTCTGGCTCTCTGGCTCTGTGTTGTGTCTGGTATCTGGGTTAGAACACTAAGCGCTCCCTACAGTCCAGGCTGGATGGGAGTGCAGGACGGCCCCCCTCTCCTCCTCTTCAAAGGGCTGTTTCACATTTTAAAGCCAGAGGAAGGAGGGAGGAGGAAGAGGAGGAGGTGGGAGAAACAAGCGCTCTGACTGTGTGCCAAGCGCTCTCTCTCTCTTACTCTGTCTCACACCTCTCTTGTCTCTGTTTTCTCTCCCACATCTGCACTGAACATACTGAATATAACCCTTCCTATTTTTCACCCCTTAATCCAACTTTTTTCCCTCCTTTATTCACTCTCTTGTGCCTCTTTATCACTCTTTTCAGCTTGCTTCCACCCGAGGTTACTAAGAGGTCATGAGTGACTGAACCTATTGTGCTGTTCAAGCTGTAACACTGTAACTATGGACATTTACAGAGTAAAACTATGGAGGCCCATTACTTACAGGAAAAGAGAACAATAAACAATAAACTGACTTTTGGAATGGCAAATATGGGAAAAAAATATGGTGAGTCTAAATCATGTGAGAAAATTAATATGTCTTAAACGTCTACAGTGACTCAAGGCTGGTATTAACTTTATAAACAGTCAGTCACACCTGTCGCCTAAACCTAAACCCCAGTCCAGACTTCCATAAAATGTGTTTTTCATCCAGGTGATTTAAAATTAACTGGATCTTTCTTTCCTCGGGTGGTGGAGGGCTAGTCGACCTCTCTGTAATTAGAGCTAGTAACTTCCTGCTGATCTCAGTGATGAAAATGTTTTTGCTTCGAGGAAAGTCAATTGAGTCGTAATTGGTCAATGTGTTTTCATGAAGCCAAGGCAGTGATACGATGGGGGAAAAATGTTGATGTCTTCAGCTACGCACTCTATCAAGCGAACGGTCACAATTCACCAGGCTGAAGCAATATAGTGAAGTCAAGGCACAGTGTAAAAGCAAAAGCGTGAGAAGGCCAGCAATAAAAAAAAAAAAGCTGATTAGAGCATCAGTCATACTCCTGACATCATACTGAGTCGACTCAGACGAGCAATCCATCTCCTTCAGTTTCAGCCACCACACAAAATGTGGCACATACAACCGATAAATCATCCTGCAGTAGCTTCAATTTCACAGACACTAAAGTCAGCCAATAAAATAACAAATATTTTTTAAACTGCAACCAGGTTTTTGTCCCTCCCGTGTTCTCATCCTGAGCATTTGGGCCCTTTTCCAAACTGGATTCATTTGATCTTGGATCTGTTTGCGTGCAAAGCCAACGACCTTCCTGCAAACAAAAGTCTTCGATTTTAACCCCCCCCCCCCCCCCCCCCGAGCATGGTTTGGCTGCACGTGTCCTGATGGTAATTATAACCATTTTTGAGTATTCACATAGTTTCTTTGTAATCATAATGGTTGGATTAAAAAACAAAACTAAAGATTTTATTTGATTCAATTACCATGTCCTAATCCTTTTTAAAGAAAACACATGTAAACAAGGCTTTATGAGTTTGGACACACATCTAAAACATGTTAGTCAATGCATCAGAAGCATGTCAGCCAATTTAGGAGAGACAAATGTTTCCATCTCCTTTTATGGTGTGTTTTTCTTCTGTTGACTTTAGGATTAAGAGATTGGGACCTTTACATACAAAAATATAAGCAGCCACGATGAAATGAAATCAACCTGACCACAACGTGTGCGTCCAAATGCCTTTACAATGCACGACACGGCACGGCTTTTGTAATGTTTACCAAATTATACCCTTTCCATTCAGAGATGTTTAGATATCCTATAGCCTGCAAATGAGTTTGCATGAGGTACAAATAATTGGTACCAGATAACTTCATGCTTTTGGAGTTCAGCTGAGGACTGAAATCCCCGACACGCCACAGAAACGCTGGGACTCGCTCATCAGAACAAAGGGGAAGGTTGAAAAAACACAGATTAATATTGAGCATTGGTTCAAATATGCTTGTCCCAATCAGAACTAATCCCAGACAGTTAGAGCAAGAATTTCAATCAGCCTTGAAATACTTGATGACCTCAGCTGCAAGCGCTTCGGATCAGAAAAACAATACCCTCCATCAATGTGAGAATGTGAATATAAATTGTGTTTCGTGTCTTCATCAAAACCTCTGAAAGGACAGATCAGTCCTGCTGCAGACAGGAAGAACCGAATTCCTGTCTTTTACTTCCAAGGTGAGCACACGGTGGAAGAGGCAGCCATCCATGGCAGCTTTTAATCAGGCACAGAAACCGTTTCCCCTGAGCTGATCAACACGTGGCTGCGGAGTGGCTTTCACATGGGACGACGTCATGTGACCACCAAGAAACACTTTATTCTCACCAGCTGCACACAAACACACACACACACGCGCACACACACACACACACACACACACACACGGACGGATCTTCAACAAATCAACATCAAAGGGCACCACAGCACATCATCAGCATCATTACATAACGTCTGTGCAGCAGGAATCTGTCTAGAAGCTTTCTGTTTACTCTGTGAAGCGAGATTATCTGCCATGTATGACATGGGGAAAGTTATGTAGGAGACATTTCTATATGGCTGCAAGCCAAGAAGGAGATGCCTTTTCAGAACTAAATGGTTACTCTTACTCAAGGTCATTGGAATTAGACTTGTAGCCTTTTTGTACTCATGTGACATACAGTAACATAGTTTAGTTTACTTTAGTTGACTTTACTTTAGTATATTTTAGTTGAGACTTAAAATCTTTGGAGGTTTTGTGAAGACTTTTTTTGACTTTTTATTTATTAACTCTGTATTTGCTTGTGTTTGGACCTTATTTGGTATATTCAGATTTGTTTATTTGTCTTTGTTTGCACTTTGAGTTCTTTGCTTCTTATAAATGCAAGTTTTGTTTTCTTTATCTTGAAACACCTTTCCTTGTGTGTCTCTCTTGTTTTACCTTCTGTCTTTGTCCTTTTTTCCCGCCAGTTTGACAGACTCCACCTGTTCCACATGTGTTTCCCATGTGTTCAGTTGTCCCAGCAGCCTCCCTTGTGTATCAAGCCTGGCTGTGTCTGAAATCACTCACTAATCACTATATAGTCCCCTATATAGTGAGTTTGTCATTTTGTAGTGGTGTCCAAATGTTTTGTGAAACTTCTATACACTATATAGTGCACTTATAGTTTCCCATAATGCATCATGAAAAATAGCATGCAACTGATGGTCACTAATATCTACCATCATGCATTGTGCTCAGGTCGGAGAGATGAGAGGAGCGTGGCCAGCAGGGACAGGATCTGATCATCATTAACAGATTGTCAACTGTTTCTTCCACTTCATACAAACATTTTGAAAATGTGACTGCTCTGAACTGACCTGAGTTACCAGGAATAACAAAGTGACACCTTATGTTTTTATTCTTATTTGGCCCCAGGGCTCCTACCTCTTCTGCTCATATTCTTTCATATACAGATTAATTCCCAAATTTGGGCACCAGAGGAGATGTTTCTAAATATTTCCATAGCTAAAAATTATGAAACGAAATGACCGTGACTGTTTCGCTGTCTTGCAGCTTATTCTTTTTCTTTTTAAAAGCTTCCAAGTCTCTGTCTTTGGATCAAGAATGTTTTTTAATTGGATTTGAAGAATGTAGCGTAAACATTATTTTCTTTCAGGGTTATATCCCATAGCTTTTACACAGAGATACAATCAGAAATACGGTAAAATGTGTCTTTACAGAGCCAACTTCTTATACTTAGATCGATTTTTATCATTACATTTTAATGTCGTACAGCTTATGTGCAGGAGTCTGTAATAAAGTACCAGCTCTGCTCCCAACACTGTCCAAAGAATACAGAATGCACTTATTCTGCTCCCCGACAAGATAATTCAAGAAAATAACGGTTTAATGCAACAACGTCTGAGACTCTGAGCGGGGAAATGGGTCTTAATGGCCCTAAATAACACTGTGGGCAGGCCCTGTGGGGTAAGTGTACATCTAAAAGAACTGCTCCACAGTGACGACACTCTTATGAGATGGATGGAACACATCAGTCATCTCATCGCAGCAGGTGCCTGCTCTTTAGTTTGGTCTAAGCATTAGATGTATGGGTCTTCGCTTAAAGCAGACGGTGACGTTCTCAAAGCAGCTGAGCAAACCTTGTCCCGCTTCTCATGTGCGTTAGTGATTCTCCCAGCTTCAGACAGAGTCAGATGAGCTACATGGGAGCTTTTGATGTTCTTAAATGAAACATTATTACACACGGGAGGAGGGGGGGGATAATGGAGAAGGAAAATGAAAAAACAAAGAGCAGACATGTGACTGAGGTTTACTGGCCTGAATGAAGTGGGTTTTAAATACACAGGCGCGGCATTAACCTCCCTTTGATAACATCTCATGGTCAATTTCCCCTATTTTCTCTCAACACTAGCCGCAGGGCTGCTGCTGCAGCTGGCCCTTAAAAGCTCCCACTCTAATCTTTCTTCAGTAGTCTTCATTCAATAGCGGAAAATGTTGAGATCCTAGTGGACATACACATAAATCAAAGACACTATAGAGTGTTTATGGTGAAACCAGAGTGGCTTTTTTCAGATTTTGCAGCAGATTTAGTCCATTTGACCTCCTTCGCAGAGTAAGAGCACTCATGCTGTAGGTGTCTTTATAGATCATATTACACAGAAAAGCACTTTGAACAAAGTGGATGAAAGTATGAACTGTTCGTGTCTGACAAATTACACCGAGCTGAATCTTGGAAGAACAGAATGTCCTGGAACACTTAAAAAAATATGTATATCGTTGTTAAAGGTTCAGTGTGTAGAATGTAGTGATATCTAGTGGTGAATTTTGAATTTTGCAGCTGAATACCCTTCACCTCACCCTCCCCATCCAACCCTCCCCTTTAGTTTGTCTAGTTTGGACGACTTTGAAAAACAAGGCCACTTCTATATATCTTGCATCTATAAGTATTTAAATGTAAAGGGCCCATTCTAGGGTAGAGGAGTTTACCAGTATCAACAAGGTCTCTGTTTTTCTTGTATTGAGACATTTTACTTGAGTAGAAGCAGTAACAGATAACTATAGAAATAATCCCTTGCAAAAAGTTGCTAACACTATATTTAGTGTTAGCAACTAAATATACTTTGATCATCAAGGGCAAAAGTAAAAATTCAGCGGCAGGAAGTCTGTTAAGAGAGTGCCATACGCTCAACAAATAATTCTGCTGTAAACTGCGTCCGTATGTTTTTCATTTACATATTAACTGTAACTTTATTGCATCAGTTCAATGTAAATGTTGTCAAATTGATATAATAGAGTTAAAGTGTATAATGGAAAATGGAAATATTCAAGTGCATGCCAAATTTAAACAGATAAATCAAGTATGTGTGTTAATCCTGGTCCCAACCCAAAAGTAGATCATTTTACAGAACAGCATTTCATTGAAGGGTTTAAACAACATTGCTCTGGTGTATCATGTGAGTCATGTTTGTGAGACACTTGGCAGACTTGTGTCTTCCTGCAGGGACATTAGTGTCCAGACTGGATGATGAAGCTGAGCAGCAGCCTCTGAAGAGGAGCCAGTGAGGAAGTGAATTGTGGTCCAGCTGGTGTCAACCTGCTTTAAGGGAGAATTTCACTGTCACACTGAATTACAGAACTTACATAATCATTTTCAACATTTCTTGTTATTATTCATTGCTGAAATCCAGACACATTAAATGGTGATTGATAGTTTCCTTTTTATTTGGGTTATACTTCTCTTACAAACACACATTTGAAATGATTCATATTATATTAATTGCTTGTTATTCTTGTTCTATTTTATGTGCATTGAGCATGTAGTACCTTTGATTTCTTATTGAACAGTCGCATCAAAAACATTGTGTCTTTGTTTAGTTTGGTAGCAGCTATCTTTATCTCCTGTTCGATCATGTGTTTCAATTCAGAGATCCCCTATGCACTTTTCTGGTTTTGTATCTAAGTTTATGAAAGTGGTAATAACATCTATTAGAGAACATCTTGATATAGTTTAACATTTCTCTCTAGAGTTTTAACAAGAACAGAGCATTTTGTGTCCGTCATCCAATCAGAGACCCAGAGGCTTTGTTCTGTTTGTAAAGCTCGACCAGGGGAGCATGTGGCACCATAGAATCCTAAACCATTGGGGACATCAGGCAGGTGGGTGATAAGGCAGTTGGGACATCAAGAGTGGAAGACTGGATACACTATATATGTTTTGCCTGGGCAACAGCTACAGAGAAATAAATTCAAAGCAGCTTGTTCTCTTTTCAGAGCTCAGACTCCAGGGGATGGATATCAAACCTGCACTGTGAGTAAGCACGTTTGCACTCCACACACGCAGCCATAACAACATCTGGTTGTCATTTCAAGTGTGACTAAAGCAACACCAGTTAAAACTATGGAAAGTTGAAATGGCAAGGCAAAAGCAATCAAACGATCAGTAGAAGAAAAATGCTTAATGATTAAAAGTTGAAAAGATTATTGGAGGCCAAACAAAAACAATTTAAAGTCCCTAAAAGTGATCAGAGAAACCACAGCGGGTCCATGTGGACCATGTTGGAGGCAGCTGCAGTGACGTGTGATGTAACAACAACACAGATTAGTCAACACAGTCACGTCGTTTACAAACATTACCAATATCTGGAGAATTGGCACTCCCAAGTTTGCCTTTCACACATTCACAGCACAGCAAGAGGTTCTTTGCACAGACGTGTTCACAACAGCAACAAATCCTCTGCATTGTTCAGGCGAGAGGTGGAGAAGGCAGAGACAGGAAGTGACGTATTAACTCCACTGACACCATTGTCAGCTCTTTTCACCATGTACTCTCTTAACATCTTCTTCGATGTCTTCAGACATTAGTTTTTTTCACTATTGCGACTCTCTCGTGTTCGAAGCGTCTTCATATTTATCAAGGCTCCTTTGTTCTTCAGTCAATCTGATCAATCTCCAGCAGTGTTGATCAGTTGTTCAGAAATGAGAAATGCTGAAGTTGTTATGTGGGAATCAACACAAAGATGACCCCTGGTGGCTATTGTTTGTATTGCAAAAGAATGGAGGCATGTATTTACTTTAAACTGCTTTTTAAAATGTGTCAGTTAAAGTCATAAGAAACTCTTAATTATTAGGATCCTCCCTATCAGTTTCACCTTGATGTTAAAAAACAATACAAACTTCCACTTAGCACGATTCGTATTATTTCTAAGTATTTCTCTTCAAATCATTTCAACTTTTTTTGCTATAACTGTGACAAATAGGTGACAAAACATGAAAAGAGCTTTTCCACTTAAAGTTAAGGTGTCATGCTCCAAAGTTTGGGGCAAAATACACGTCTGTAAATTGTGGCAGAACAACTACATCTAAACAAGCAGCTTTCTGTTTGGAAATTGTGTTATATATAAAACCTAGAAGAACCTTTGTCCAAGGGTTATAAGACCAGGTATTATACCTGTATAACCTACCACCTACTAGTGTTGTCTGAGGCCCTGGTTTAAATTTCACAGACTTAAAGTCAGTTACATCACAAAAAGTAACATGAGACGAGTCTAGACATCTCCCTAATCACCTATCATTATCTACACAGTTTATCATTTGACGGTCGATGGGGGAGCTTGGACAAATCCCAGCTGACATTTGGCGGAGGTGGACGGGTTGCCAGCGTATCACAGGGCTACAAAGACAAACAACCATTCACACAAACATACAGACATTTTAGAATATCCATTTAAACAGTTTCCAATCTGCATGTCTTTGGACTGTAGGATTAAGCTGGGATTGGAACCTGTGAGGTAGTTGTGCTCACCACCGCATCGCTCTGCTGCCTTTAAACTAATGGGAATAATTTGCCAAGAATTTCTCATACCTGCAAATCTGTGGAAATATCTGACACACATGTTATTGGTTCCCAATAAAATGCATTTCTCCATGTAAAAAATAAGAGTACAAAAAGGCTTTGACACAAGAATGTTAAGTTAAAGATAATATTTTTTCCCTCTAAACGTGTGTCTCCTCTTCCTGTTGTCTTCCTTCCTCTTCTTGCTCAGCCAGCGGAGACGAGCGGCGTCCACTGTGTCCTGGCTGGCTGTCGGGAACGTCCTGTCAGGAAAAATCTCCCTCAGTTTGCCAAAGAAGAACACCTCCAGGTTTTGCCCGGCCTGAGCCACCTCCGAGTCTGGCTGCACATCACAGAGAGAGAGAGAAGTTAAATGAAATTTGATGGCATTTGTTTCAGTCATGAATGCAGGTAAGATATATTATCGGTTTGTACAATCCATCCACATGTCCATACATAGAAACACAAGTCATTTCTTCAGACACATTCACTCGGACTGAAAGATGAACTGATCACATTTGGGAAAGGGTCAAAGGTCACGGTCATTGTGAGCTCACATATTTTGTGAACATTATATATAAGAAGCAACCAGAGGGAATTCTGGCAAATCTGGCAAAACAAAACTTCCACTTGGACCCAATGATGAACTGATTGGGATGTGATGGTGTATAAGGTTAAGCTCAGCATGACTTCCCAAAATAAGTATATGGCTTAACTCGAGAATTCATGACCTCATTATGAAAATAAAACGGTGACAATATAGTGTGTTTCAACAAAACAGCTGTATATAGTCTGCATACTGTCTGCTCGGCAGGTACTTTATTTTGTAATCTGAAAACGCTTCATAATCAAGCTATGGATCTGGGACTTGGATGTTAGAATCAAAATGGAGCTAGTGATGTCTTCACTTGAGATGTACTCTCTACCAGCAGATAGACACATCCCGATTGGTGGTGTCTATAAATAGACAAACCAAAGTGGAAAATACCACAGTTATTGACCTGATAGTATCTGGGCCCCGTTTGATGCCACATGTGGAATTCATTACCTCAGGCTATATTGAAGAAATAATTTGATCACAGGAGAAATTAGATTAAACTGGCAAATCCACTCAGATTCCAACATCCTTATGACACACTTACGTAATTGAAAGTAGCACAGTTCTTGAACATCAGCAGGATGTCATCGACGAACTGCTCAGCGCTGAAGTAGTGCACGGTTTTGCTCTCGTCCAGTTTCCTGCGGATCACCGACAGGTCGATGGGCCTCTTGATGATCTGGTAGTAGTTTCGAGCCTGGAGGGCAGTCACAGATCAGATTATTGTACGAGAGGCTGTTGTGTGTGTTCTCTATTCTCTAGGCAGATTGTTGTGATCATTACATGATGATGTCACTTAGTGTGAGTTTTACATTAAGTCAAAGTCTGTCTAGACAAATGTATGGACACTGAATATGTTTCACTTATTGTAATAAAACAGTATTTGTAAATCATGTAAAGACAAAGCAGGGAAAAACAACTGATAGTGTTGATGTTACACAGTATGTCATTCATGATTGAATACCATAAAACTTCTTTTATGAGAACCTCATAAAAGTCACAAGAAGCAGTTGGTATAAAATCGCTTCATATGTAATAAGTTGTATTATAGTTTAATCAGCTACATTTCCTGTTGTTTTACATAAATATTTAAACCATATATTTTTACAATTTTTAACTGTTGCAGAGGGCGCTGCTGCTCAGTAAAAGTCACATAGTGTTGCTTAAAAAGTTTGCTTTGTTCCTTTTGATTAAGGTATTTGATAAATGCCTTTATTATGATAGTGATGATTATTTTTTACTCAAGGTTTATTTGTATGTGGTGAGGGAGTCGTACTAATATACATTTAAAATTGAATGCGTACCGATGGATTCTTGCTTTATTCTTGATTGATTAATTGATTGATTCCTAAGAGGGTAATATCCTGCATTAGATCTTTTTAAATAAATCTGTCGGACTGACCAGACGACTGACGGGTTCATGAAACGGAGCGCTGAGCAGGTGACAGTACAACAGCAGGGTCAACTTCTCACACCTCTGCAAAGGGAAACACACAAACTCAAACACACATTCAAACTGATTTGAAACCGAGAAGCATACGAGTGATGCACAATCACAATATACTACAATAGTATTTTGTTGTTACACAAACCCTATGTAATTGCATTCTCTTCTGTGGTTCTTCTCTTTAATTTTGTGAAACAGTTATTATCAGTAAAATGACAATTTGGTTTTCCTCCTAACTTTATCTTGGTTGGTTATTGAAGAGAAATATAAAGGAAACTGAACTTAATGCCCAAATTGGTTATATAAAGATTTATCAAAATAAAGAAGTATGAGAGAAAATACAAACTTTATCCAAACATCAGCATATAAACCAAACCAGTGCTTCACAGCTCACCCTCTGGTCCTGGTTGGACAATCTGTACGGGGGTTTGATTCCCTCACAGTTGTGGATGGTCTCACAGTCGTAGCCCTCCACAGGCTGCTGGTCGGACCTGCACAACGTGCACACCCAGTCACCTCTGTAGGACACACAGGACTGTGTGAGTTCACAGTTTGGAAAATATATTTTCTCATTCATTCCAAGGATTGCAACATCTATGAGATATACTTGTGTCTTTTGTTTGCTGAATGATACAGTGGCATTGTGTTGTCTTTCATTTATATAATTACATAATAGTAAACAAGAGAATCTATAAAAAATATCACATTTTTGCATCTGTATCACTTGTTCCTTCTTTACACTGAACGCAAACATGAAAAGGGTGTACAGCTTATAAGTGCATATCTGCAGATATGTGTACTTGCACAGTATTTACAGTATTTATTTACAGTGGGATGCTGATGAGAGGAGGTATGTGACAGGCCGAGTGGTAAACTTTAGGGCAGCTGTCGCAGCAGAGCAGATCTCCTCCATTCAGACAGACGGCACAGAAGTCTTCACTCTCCACCTCCTCAGTCCCATCTCCAGGTTCAGGGTGATGGATGGAGGAGTGTGCCTCCTCATGTGAGCAGCAAACATCAGCTCTCTGCTCCTCACTCTCCTCCATTTCAACCACATCCACCTCACATGTACTTTCAGACGCAGCCTCGAGCTGCAGGGATGCGGTCTGATCGGTCTCTGGTTCTGGATCCAGTACGATCATAATGGTGTGCCCCTGATCTGGATCCAAATAAAACGTTTCAGAGTTTGATTTTCCATCCGGGTCCCATTCATCAGATCCACAATCTAACAGGATATACGACTGATCTGGGTTTGATTCACAGTCAAAGCCTGCGTCCTGCACTGGGTCTTCAGAGGGGAAACTGTCAGGAGAGTACGGTTCAGTCCAGGAAATTGATGTTGTTTCTGTTTGACTTAGATCAGATAATGCTGCCGGTTCAGACTCAGGTGAATCCTCTCTGATCTCTAAAATGTGTCCCTCGTTTTCACTGAATCCATTCTGTGAGCAGAGATTAGGACACAGACGTGAAGTAAAAAGTTAAAATAATCATAAAAGATAACTCCTATTCGTCTTTGTTTCAAATGAAAATGTTTAAATCGTCATGTCTCTACCTGTTGAGGATGATTTAAAGTGACGTCATTGTGAAGCTCGGTTTGTGTTTGGCTGGGAAGTTGAACCAGAGACACTTCAGGCTGCAAAGACAATAAGGAGACGGACTGGAAGTTCAGGCGCTCCAGGCTCACAACAGGTATGCAGGAATTACCCAGAATCCTCTGGGCCTCTGTATGAACCCTGTGGAAATAAACGAAGACTTGACTGACATTTTTCAAGCAGATCAATCGAAACAAAGAATGTCGAGCTTTCTAATAGCACAAACAAAATCCTAAATCCACAAAGATGATAAAACATTAAACAAGCAGTTTTGGATATACACCTATTAGCGTTTGGACAGAGTCAGGTTGGATATTTCCATGTGTTTTCTGTCTTAAGTCAAACTAACTAACAAGATGCACAGAAATGTGAGAGGTATCATTTTCTCATTTAACTCTTAAAGGAAAGCAAATAAGCTTATTTCCCAAAATGTCCAACTCTTCCTTTCGATACAAATGCATGTTGTGATTTAATTTACCTTATTCTCTTCAGTACAGCTGCGACACTGGTAACAGGTTGTCTTTGTTGTTTTGCAGATGATGGCAAAGCTGCTCCAGCTTCTCCGTTGTAAAACTGACTTGACTCCTTTTTCATCTCAGAGAATCCACTCCTGCAGACCTATCAAATAATGAGATTGATCCTTCTCATCAATAATAATCAAATTAAATATCAACAGCTGTTCTCCCACTTTCTCCGCACTGTAAAACTTGGACGCTTGGTTCCTCAGCCGAAGATTCTGGATTTAGACAGTACTCTCAGATGGCATGGCCTCCGGTATGAGCTGGGCTCCACACTCTCCTACCTGGGGAAACAAGGTGGCACGCCTTTGGGGAAAGTTGCCATGGCATCTGTGCACCAGGTCTGTCATCTCCAGGAGATCAGGCCCCTTGGGGTTAACTAAGAAAAGAGAAAACACAAAAGAAGCTGCTGGTTTGAAAACTCCTGTGTATCAATCAAAACAAACAGAAAAGAACAAAAAAGCAGGAGGTGAAGCAGAGGAATTTGATTTTCTGATTTATTTATCTGTACATTTGACCGAGGATAATAATACTGGGAAATTTGAAGGATAATAACATGTACAAAAAAACAAACATAGCACATGAGAGGAAAGAGAACGTTCAAAATGCAGGAATCAAGTACGATGGTAATTGTGTCTTACCTGAGTGTGAATGATAGAAAGAACAAGATGTGTGCTTCAGGAAGCAGGTGAGTGTCCTCGGGTGGATGTGAGCTGAAGATGAGAGGGATGTAACTGTTACATGTGTTCAGTATCAAGGATGACACGGACGATTTGATTGGTGGAAAGCAGATTCAACCTCGGCCAGCTGTGACATTGCAGCACTTCACATTGACAGTCACAAGTGGATCATGAATCGTGCTTCAGAAATGGTTTGACTTCAGTAGTCCTATTGTGGGATAGCTTTACTTTTACTTTACATGATATTGTTAGAGGCACCATATATTATAATTTCACCATCTCAAAATGAACTAGTAACTTTAGCTCTTGGAAAATAGAGTGATGTAAAAACTATAAAATATAAAGCATTTCCAAATGGAAATTCCTAAGTAAAGTAATTCAAATTGAGTACAGTACTTGAGTAAATGTCCATTTTCATTATTCTGACAGAAATACAGCAACATAAATTATATTGTGTTTAAAAAAGAACATCCCTTGCAGGTTTGATGAGGTTGAATAAGGCTCAGAAACTCCTGTGAAGCTGGAACTTTTGTCTTTTCTTCCATCTAAGCATGAAGCAGATATCCGGATATAAACCGAGTTCAGTCCAATAATAAATTACTATTCCAAATAATTTGCCTGCATTTGAATAACAGGCAACTGTCTGTGAATGAACTTGTAACTTGAGCCTGAATGAACCACGGCTAATGCAGCATCACACTAACTTGATAATGAAAGTGTTTTACTCCTATACTTACTCTGAGTTTCACAGGAAATTTACTTTGCACCTCAGAATAAATATAACTTTGGATCATCTCTTGACTCCTACAGATAACTTGATTAAGAATGCAGAAAAACAACACTGACACGTTCTTGTTCCTGATCAAAAGAAAAGAACAAAAACCATTAGAAGTCATTTAAATTTTTATTTGGATGTGAGAAAAATTGCACACACTCATAGATATCAATGCACTGAGATGTCTAATTTTGGCATCAAGATTCATGATGTTGAAAAACATCCTATCTCACAATTTGGAATAAAGTGAAAAAATATTTCCTAGATCCGACCACTGACCCTAATCCCTAAACCTCACCCAATCGGATCTGCACCAAAATTTAAAGGGTTGGTCCATGACGCATACCACATCCTCCCACCATTCTTTTGTGGCAATCCATTCAGTAGTTCTTTGAGTAATCCTGCTAACTAACAAACAAATGCAGATCAAAACATAATGCCCTCGGTGGAGGTAAAAATTCACCTTGTCCTGTCAGCTTTGAATAACGGTTGCCATATTTACATGTACACATGTAGAATCTGCCATATTTCATGATCAATATCAAGATGTTCCGTCAGTAACCTGAGGGAAAGAAATAAGTAGAACAGTATGGGTGCTTGTTCTCTGGACTATCTGCCCTGTAATGTTTTTCCTTTATTAAACAAATACCCATACTACACTGCTTGGCAGCAGAGGTAGTCCTGGAATAATGATTCTGCTACACATGCTAATATGTAGAAAAAAAGGAATGAACAGTGGGCTTCTCTAATAAAACACATAATTTTATCGGCGAATCTGCTATAAAACCATGGAGATGAACCGAATAAGAGAAGTTTTAAGTTATATTTTTATTCAATCTCCAGTCCAGAAGGTGGCGGAATTGGGCCTGTAAGCAGGTTTACCGATCGCCGTTAAAACACAAAGAAGACACACGGCACTTTGTTGTCGCAAGCAAATCTCGCACAAAACCGCGTGAATTCCAAATCCCGTTCCTCTTTCAACTCTCCTCCAAGATGGTAGGTGCTATCGTGAACCCCTCAGCACTGAACTAGAGATAAATCTGTGTCCATCCTCGTGCGTTTGGCCAGGAAAAGTATCATCCGGTGACATGTTGTTGAGCAGTCCCCTCTGTTGAGTGATTCCTGGCTGTTATTACACACATTAATGAATTATACACGGATTTGTGAGCAGTTGCCTGTGTGGTAGCTTGGCCTCTAGCTGCTGCAGCTAGTCGCGGTTTCTGTCCAGTTGTTAGCTTGAGTTAACGTGAAGCCTTGTATTCATTAATGTGACACAAGTAGCTGTTACAGATGTAAGAACTGACGCTGAATACTGTGCTAAAGGCTTATTCCGCTGTGAGCGCTTAACGCGTAAAAGTACCTGTAAGCTAGCGCTAGCCTTTGAGAATGCTAGGCAGCATGTAAGTACCCGGGGACATGGCATGGACCGACTGAGCGTGGTTTCCTGTTGAAATGTGTTTGCTGTGTCCCGTTTTGAGTTTATGTAGTTTTGCACTGTGGTTTTAAGTTGAACAGCTGTCTAACCCGCCGCGATGCCAGACTAGACAGGTTTTCATGGTGTTCTGAATTGCTGCTAACCAGCTAGCTTCACACCTAATAGAAGCCACATCCACATTAGTGAGAGTTGAAGTTCAGGTATGCTAACCTTCATCCATTGTTTCCAAACAGCCAACCAAGGCGACCAAAACCAGGAAGCTCCGAGGACATGTCAGCCACGGACATGGTCGTATCGGTGAGTATACACATCCCATGTACCCGAGATCTGAGTAGTATAGCTGTTTGTCTGGTAATGTCACTGTGATAATAAACGTTATTTCGTCCATCTGAATAGGCAAGCACAGGAAGCATCCTGGAGGTCGTGGTAATGCTGGTGGTATGCATCACCACAGAATCAACTTCGACAAATAGTAAGTGCTGCTCAGTGTGTGGGAATGGCTGAATTGAAGAAAAGTGGTTGTTTTAGTGTTCAGCTGATCTCACATGAACCTGTCTTTAAACTGTATTTATGCCAAAGTGTGATACGAAATAATGTGCTGCTGCTGATGTTAAAATTGTGTTCTGTTGACACATCTTATACTTGAAAGTTTGGTGTAGAGGTTGGTATAGTAGTCAATATCATGACATATCTATGATTCTTGATATTCAATACTATGAACAAAAACTAAACTGTAAATCCTATTTACTTTAACACACACTGTTTAATCAAAATATTTGAACAGGGAAACTTAGATTTCTATTATCCGATATGGCTCAATGACTTAAAAAACAGAGGGTGTTTATTGAAGTAGGCAGTTTATCTGGGAACACTGGAAAAGGAATGTGCAGTACATCAATCCATGGAAACGTCAATTGCATTATGTTGTAGTTTGGAAAGGCAGTGTCTGTAAGATTCTTCAACGTATTGTATGGTAATGATTTTTATTAGTCAAGGTCGTCTCATCTACATGAGTGAAGGAAATTTTCATGTCACAATGAAAATGGAATTGACAAAGTAATTGCAACTGCCTGTGTTTACTGCACTGTTGGTATGAATGTGTCAAGGAACAATTCCCAACAAAGGTATAGGTCTGTGTTCATCAGCAATGGTATCTACATGTCAATGCAGATTAATAAACTCATTTCCAATATTCCAGATATAGGACACTGACATTTGTGTTAAACGTGTATTCATTAGTTGAGCATGGCATTGTACCTCATGGCTGCATTCCTGCTGAAGTGATACTTTTTGTGTAGAGACTAGAGTCTCACCCTGACACAATCATTGTCTTGGTGTGCTAGAGTCCTCTTAGAGTGAAGACTGGTCCTATTCACCGACTGGCTTTTTGTTGGTCAGTCACCCACATGGGCAGTTACAAAGCTTCAATCATGTCTTGGTCTAACTTTGCTGACTCATCTTGTGCTTGTATCAAACACAAGCACAATATTTATGGTACAGCAATACTTTTAACTAAAGAGATTACTTGTCCAAGAGATAACCTATATATCCAGTCCCGTTATTCCACACATGGATGTAGTCAATGAAAGGACTGGTTGTTTTGCAATCCTTACATCTGTATTTTCTGTTGACCCCCAGCCATCCGGGCTACTTCGGTAAAGTGGGTATGAGACATTACCATTTGAAGAGAAACACAACCCACTGCCCCACCATCAACCTGGACAAGCTGTGGACGCTGGTGAGCGAGCAGACCAGACTCAACTATGGCAAGAAGCCTGAGGGTCCCGCCCCCATCATTGATGCTGTGCGCGCTGTAAGTGTTGGCCAAAAAACTCTCGTCCCTTATAACTGTTAGCACTATGCAAAGTTTGGGTCATTGGGAGCCTGAATGTCTCTGAATCATCACATCATGGATGTAACAAAGTTTTTAAATTTGAAATGTCAACCATAGTGTTACCAGTTCAATTTAGAGGTTAAATTCTCATCTGCAATGTCTCACACAAAGTCTGTAATTAACTTTATCAGCGTAGAGAATCAGTTGGATGTACCGACTCAAATGTTTTAATCTTACTTGGAAAAGTGTATTTCCTTAGTTTGATTTTCCTGCTTGGTTAATTTTTTTATATTTAGTAATCTACTATTAATTTTTCCTAAGGCCACTCGTGTTGAATTACCCCGATAGCTAAAGCATAAAATTCTGTTATTTGAAAAGCTTTTTTTGCCTTGCGTTACAAACATTTTTAATAGTCCAAGTAGTAAGATATATATATTTTTGAAGCTCTAATTTTGAGATGGGCATTTCTGATCAAATGTGAGCTCTGTAAGTACTGCTGAAATGTAAGTATGTACTCCCAACATATTGTCATGCTATCTGTAACAAAATAAGTTTTCTCTCAGTATTGTGGGGAAATTCGTTTTATCTAGAGATGAATGAGTTATGCAAATTAGTGTAATGTACACATGTTCAGTGCTCTGTCATATCCTGTTAAGTATGAGCAATTATTGCAACTTAAACCTCTGTACAGTTTGTACATGAAAACAGGTGAATGGCATTGTGTCAGATGATACTTGGTTTATTTAGCTATAGTGCAATAATATTTCTTATATTTTTCCAGGGCTACTACAAAATTCTTGGCAAAGGCAAGCTGCCCAAACAGCCTGTGATTGTCAAGGCCAAGTTCTTCAGCAGAAGGGCCGAAGAGAAGATCAAGGCAGTGGGAGGAGCCTGCGTGCTGATGGCATAAAACTCCTGTCAGTGTGTTTTTTGCAAAAATAAACTGTATAAATGGGAGTTGTCTTTGTCAAGTCTGATTTCTAATGGCTTCACGTTTGGCACAATGAATAAATGTACTACACAATCTTTTTTTTTTTAAAGGCAAATGTTACAATGTTTTAGTACGTTGAATAACTCTTGTCAGGATCACGTGCACTGATGTAGGCACAATTATGACCAAGTTACGTGTATGAAGGAATCCAGGACATCTGATTTGTCAAATTTAGATAAGGGACCCGCTCACTGAGTATCCTGAACTTCATAAAGATAAATGTAAAGTAGCTTTATTGTCAATTCCTTAACATGTTCAGAACATACAGGGAATCGATACGACGTTTCCCACTCTCCCACAGTGAAAGATAAAGTGCACATGCACAACAGATAACACAAGACATTTCCTAATACTAAGTAAACATACAGAATTTTTCAGTACAGCAGCATAAACGTAGTGATTAAGGGATAAAAGTGCAAAGAGTACAAGAAGTACAAGAGTGCAGAGACTGAGTGTTTTTTTTGGGCGGGGTGGGGATTTCAGCCTCCAGTCAGACTAGAGGATATGGCTGGGGGGAGTGAGGGGAGAGAATTTAGCTTCCTGACAGCTTGGTGTATGAAATTATTTCTGAGTCTGGTGGTGCGGCAACGGCGGCTCCTGTACCTTCTTCCAGAGGGTAGGAGGCTGAACAGACCGTGTGCGGGGTGGCTGGTGTCACTTATGATCGAGGTGGCTATCCGGGTGAGGCGGGTGGTGGTGTCTTGCACGGAAGGGAGTGGGGCACCAATGATCTTACCAGCTATGTTGACTATGCGTTGCAGTCTTTTCCTGCTGTGTGCAGTGCAGCTACTGCCCCACACAGTGATGCAGCTGGACAGGATGCTTTCAATGGTGCCCCGGTTGAATGTTTTCAGGATGGGTATGGGAGCTCTCGCTTTCTTGAGTTTGCGGAGGAAGTAGAGGCGCCGCTGGGCTTTCATCGCCAGTGATGCAGAGTTGGTGGCCCAGTAGAGGTCCTCGCTGATGTGCACCCCCAGGAATTTGGTGCTGCTCACTCGTTCCACAGCAGCACCATCGATGGTCAGTGGGGGGTGCTCAGTGTGGCTTTTCCTGAAGTCAACCACCATCTCCTTTGTCTTGCTGACATTTAGCAGGAGGTTGTGGTCTCTGCACCAGGTGGTCAAGAGGTTGACCTCCTTCCTGTAATGGGTCAATGTTATTGACCCCGTTTTGACTAATTTGGTTAAAGACTTACTTCCACCAGTCAACAGCTAATACAGACTTGGTTGGGAAAATCCCTAAAGATTTGATGCAGCAATAATTTGACATTGGGCGTTCACTTGTTTTGATAAATTGAGTAAGAGAACCCTGGAAACTTGTTGTAGAAACATCAGGATTAACTTACCCAAACGGTGACTTATCTGTCCAGCAAGTATTTTAAACCTTATCTTACCAACTGAACTGCAGACATTTATATGGAGCAAAAAGATTTATGAATCAAATCAAGTTTTTCCATTCCAGTTACGTTTTTAAGGGAAACAAAGATTAAGGGTGCAGCCTTACAAACATTTATTTTATGAGGTGAATAAGGATTTTTTTGAAACTCACTAGATGATTATTGGCACGATTGCAAACACCTGCAGATGTTTAGAGATAAACGCCAACGTGACTTGGTGCTGTTGGGGGGCGGGGCTTAGCATGCAGCACTTCCTGTCCTGACACTTCTACACTGCACGATCGGAGAGTGAAAGTAATGCTTCACACACTTGGATGTGGAACATGTGAGAACTACAGGATAAAGGTAAGTGACAGAAGAAGCGTGGGTTTCTCTAAAGCGTTGTTTTGACGTATCAGCGTTGTGATTCTGCGCCTTTTCTCTCGACGCTACAAGTAAACACGTAAACCATCTCACTGGATCACTGGCATGAAGCGACTTTAGAAGCGGACACGTGAGATCGCAGCCGTTTACGCTGAGCTCTTGAAAAGATCGGTTGACTTTGCGAAGAACGTGAGTTGCTACGAAACAAAAACTAAAACAGCCGCATTCTATCAAAGCTTAGAGTGGCGTTAATCTTCACGCATGCGCAGTTTCGTTGATTTTATGTTGCGTTCGCTTGTCTTGTTTTAATTGTGAGGCGTAGAATGAAGTAGCTCATGATCACATGTTTGTGAATAAATCAATCAAACCTATAATTCTACTGACCGATGGAAGTTTTTGTTTTTAAAAACAAGCGAACTGATCGATAAATTGAGCATCAGACAACTTATCTGCAGCATTTGTAAAATAATTTTGTTATTTGTCGTTGTTTTTCAGGGTTATCTTATTTTTAAAAGGCCAGCTCCAGTTTATTATTTGTGAGGATTTGCTTCTATTATAAGTTCATAATAAATGCAGTATGTTCGCCTTTTAGGACGTTAGTCAAACAAAACAGGTGATGATAGTAGCCTATACGGGCGCTCATGTACTCAACTCAGTGAGTGACAACCATCTTTGTTTTTTGCAAGTGGAAAATGTCATTCATATTTCCCCATAACCCAAGTCGACGCATTCAAATTTTGTTCTATCCAAACCAATAGTCTAAACATAATCCGTTTCATATCATAGAAAACAAATACCATTATCAACGTTACATTTGAGGATTATTGATTGTTGATTTTAATTGTCATTTCATTTTGGCTTCACATCAAACCATCAAATCTGTCCAGTGTATATTTGGAATAAAGCTCAAGTCTATTGGTCTTCACTTTGAGGTAAGGCAAAAAAAACAACTGTCTGATCCAATGCTCTCTGCTTGTTCCTCCTTTCATGTGAAGGTGTACAACAGTGTAATACTGGGACAGATACTAAGACTAGACTTCTTTTTCCAACACCTGTACTCTATTGCTACAGGAGTCCTCAATTGTTGGTCGTAGGAATTCACTGGAGATGGTCAGAGTTCAATGCAGTAGAGTTTATTCTTTTACAAGTGATAAACGGAGCTGGCTCCAGAACCCAACTGAAGACTAAGCTTCGAACCTTCTGATTATATGCTCAGCCCGTCTCTGCTGTTGACTTTTCAACCAATCAGGAGGTGGCTTTCCTCACCTCCTTTCTAGTTCAAAACTTCTGATTTGTGCCGAATGTAATGATGACATATCTATTTTAGTGAATTTTGGTATTTTGGCAAATCATGGTTTTTAATCGTATATTAAATCCCTGGTTATCTTCAGTCCAATTCTGAGACCTATTATAAATCGTAGACATCGGAGGCCTTTGAACTGAGCCTTTAATTGGTAAGACTTTATATGCCATTTTAAATCTCAGTCATCGGAGGCCTTTGATCCGAACCTTCGGTTGGTGTGGCCTGATTAGCCGGCTGTTGCAACTTAAAAACAGAGAACAAGTACATAAATTTGCAAAGAATAAATGTATACAGTATTTTTTTACATCCAAGGTCACCTGAGTTTTTACATGACTTGGTCATGACAAGCCACGCCTGGCTGGAGTCTTCCCTGCAGCGCTCTGCCAGTCTGGGTCTCGAGGTGCTGAAGCGGGCCTCCAGGCGCAGCGTGGACTGGACCAGCACTGGTCCATCCCAGACCCCGACTACCATAGAGGAAGACACGCAAATCCCTGTCAAGGTACCTACATGGTTTCTGTTTAATGTCACTGTTTCAATTGGTTGATTGACCCTGACTGAGTTTCATATTAGCTCATCTGTTCTCAAGTCAAGCTCTTTGCTTTTGTTGCCTTTTCAGAGATGCCACACAGAGCCAAATGATGCCTTTGCGACCCTGGCAGAGCTCATGGTACAGACAACCAATCAGTGCAAGGTCAGTAAATATCTGTGAGGTGTTAAGTCCTCACCTGATGTGTCTGTGCTCTCAGCCAGTGACTGGGAAGACTAAAATATATACTCTCTGTGCTGTAGAGGTTTTATGAGTCAGGCTGTTGCACTGACCCAACTGACAAAGAGAGGAAGCACGTGTCCAGGTTCCACACTCGACCAGCTGCTGGGAAGACAACCGCCGCTCTGCCAAACAGGAAACACGTAAGAGCTTTGTACAACAGAAAGTTGTTTGAATCGACTAGAAACTAGCAACTAGACTTCTTTAGCCGAGTTATTAAATGATGCATCTTGTAGAAAGAATATTATTTTGATATTACTGCTGCTTCTTGAATTTAACAGTCATTAGAGAAACTTTACAGTGCTTCCACATCAGTTTCATTCCTCCAGTTCTGTGATGCTTTTATGCAAACACAATTTCTTTCTTCAGGGTGATGTTTCGGGAACAGGTGAAGATTACCACATCGAGGTTGCTCCGGGAACGTATGCCATCACTGCCTCCATTCCAGAGTCGCAGCAGCAGACTCAGCTGGTTAGTGTCAGAGCCGGAGAGAGCATCGACCTCACCTTTAACGTCTGACCAAACCAAACCCTTCACCTGCTTTCACAGAGCTGACCAGCTCTAATGCTAAGTATACGCTAAGTATACGTGTTTTGTTGCCTGGTTAAATGGAGTTTACATTCTATTTTTATTATCGGAAAGGTTTCTATCCTGCATAATGAGAAGCCATATTTTGTTGCATTTTATTTATTGTAATGAAATTAAACCATCATGTCATGCACTTAACAGTATTTTACCTGCATCAGTGTAATCAAATAAAGTGTTTTTTTATTCAAACAGCATTTGTTTTTTTTACAGACTTTATCGACACATGTCAAGTGTCCCACAGTCCCACAGGTGGTTAAGGTTAAAGGTTCATGCCAAAAATGTCAATGATGTTAGCTCTTCTTCCGTTAGCACCAGGAAGTGACTGAAACATAGAGCTGTGATTGGACAAGGAGGTGCTGAACTTCACAGGTTTTGAGGTTCTCCTGGGCACCTCGCTCCCTGCAGATTAAAACAAAAAATTATCAACATGCACAGGTCTTCTGCAGGTTAACTGGTGTTACTTTATATTATCAGAGGTTTGCAGAATGAATGATTTTTGTTGGAGACCTCAACTGCAATACCATAGTTTGACCACGATACCAGTGTCACTGATTCTGCTATGCAACTGCAATTGCAACAGGCAGTGGCTAAAGGATTTATGTTTTCAGGTTGTCTGTCCTTCTGTATGCACTTCCGTCCCATTCTTGTGAACACTGAATTGATGACAGATTTCAGGGGTCAAAGGTCACTGACCTTATATGTATACTGAAACTACACTGGTTAGCGGAGGCGGGTTGTTTCATCAAATTGTTGGTCAACAATGAAAATAACACCAAACATGCATTTTCGCAAAACACAAGCACAAATACAGAGGGCATGAATTTATAATGTATCAGCGTTTTCAAATGGACGTGTGTGACCCAACACTAAATCAATTTCTCAAGCAAAGTTTGGCCAAAGTTCTTTTTCCTGTTTCAAAACGTTTTACCATGCAGGTGAATAATGATTCTGGGACCATATTACTTTTTGTGTTGACAGTGTCCTGGCCTTTATGAGCATTTACCATGTATTTTACATGTCTGAAGGGATATCTTGATAAACATGTCACTATGCTGAGCTATGCTGAGCTGTCACTATCGTACTGTGAAAAAAACTGATTCAGTTTTATCACGATGGATGATGTTTATTCTCTTTCTCTTTTGTGCCGTAAAGCAAAACAAGATGATTTCCCTCAAAGACAAGAACTTATTAGTTTAGTGAATGTCTGTGTTTCCCACCTGGCTGTCTGTGCTGAGGCTCGGGCCCTATACTCCTCCAGTACCTCCAGGGAGGACGTTGGTGTTTACTCCTCATTTTCAGCGCAGGAGGAAAAATTGCTCTGGTTTCACCATCAGTAAGAGATGAAGAGGAACAGGACCCCGGGTCACTTTTTCCCATTTCTGTATCTTTGAGGTCCAGCCGCTTATCCCGCATTGCCCTCTCAAATCCATCCATCTCTCTGAGGTTGGACCTGTATCTGGGTGGAACCACGCAGGGCTGATGGTTGGTGACTGAAGGGCAGCAAGGAGAAGTAGAGCAGTCAAAGCAGAACACCTCGGGGGGGCAGGAGGAGCTGCAGGCACAAAGCCATCTGCAGTTTGGACTCTGGGCTGATGTTGGGATTTGGAGCTCTCTGGTTATCCTGTCATGGTGAGATTCCAAAATGGGTAAAACCAGGCGGTCAGGAACCAGAGACACACAGCCGTTCCACATCAGCACCCGGAGACTCACAACACCATTAGCTGCAGGAAAAAGACTAAGATTTAACAGGGCTTTACTTTAACAATAATCTTGACATGCACCATCTTCAGTATAGAGAACATTTGTAAAATGGTATTTCTTTGTAATGACAGAAAAGTACGTCCTATTTTTCGAGCCACTATTTGTTTATATGAAGAGTACCAGTACTCTGCCCAATAGGAGGTGATTCTGTTCTATAAAGCGCTTTGAGTAGTGTTCAAGACTAGAAAAGCGCTATATACTGTAAATACAGACCATTTACCATTCTTTAAATGCTGTTGCCATGATGGAGATCAGCTCTTGTACTGTGTACTTGTCTCAGTCCAATATGGTGAAATACAAATATTCAAATATCAATATGCTGCTGGAGTTTATCCGAGGACCTGTTTTGGGAATTAGCAGTTAGATGTGGAATTAGCTATTGTTCCAGTTAACAATGTACCAGTGCTTGGACAGATATCTGTCACTGAATTAGTTTAATAATTAAGAAAACTTAAAAATATCCTTCAATAAATATAATTCTGAACAGAATTATTCAGTAGAAGGTATAACTTAATCGCTCCATTCACATTACTGCATGCATCTGTAAAAATGTTTCCTCTGCACTTCCAAAACCACCTCTGCGCTCTGCAGTGGACATCACTCTCCCCGGGCCATAGCGTCTCAGATTTGGTTCCCATGGCGACAGGACAGCGTCTCCAGGAACCAGACAGTGCGTATGATGCCCGAGGTGGTGGATCACCATGTCCAGGGAGCAAACCAGCTGCCTCTGGGAGGAGACCACGCCCAAACCAGCAGTGCATGGACAGTCAAATTCGACTACCCAGACTCCTGTGCGGCCCTGAGTTTATGGGACATATGGGAATTAGATGTCTCGTGATGCTTTTGCCCAAACCCCCTCCGGGCGTGTTCAGGGATGAAGAGTGACCACACATAACATATGTAAGTGTGATCGACAGAACAACTATTTGTGACTAAACAGCTGCTCTACCACTATCCAGACTCACTTTTCATCACAGCACACACACACACACACACACACACACACACACACATAAAGACACACATGTTCTTTTACTATCACTGTGTGGACAACTCATTGATAGGATGCATTCAGGAGCCTTTAGCACGTTCCCTACCTCCACACACACACACACACAGTGAGACACACAAACACGACATCGGCTCACCTGAACTTGTTGTATGACAGTGCCCAGATAATACAAGCCATCCACCTCTCTCCTGGCCAGCATACAGGATCCAGGGAAGAACTCTGAACGGGCCAAGGTTCGGTCCGACAGCACACAGGAGGGGACCAGGCGGGCTGGATAATCCAGACTGGACCTGAGAGGCCAGGGTACAGCTGAAATGTCAGTGTGTGTCACCATATGTATGATATCTGAGACCTGATAATCTGACAGATCATGCTTTCAAATGAGTAAGTAGTTAACCATGAAAACTGACCTGAACAGAGAAGACATGTTGTGCTGCTGCTGTGGGATCATCACTGAAGTGGACAGACAGCGACACCTGACTGGAGAGACGAATGGCACTGACGATTGGCTCTCAGCTACATACAGAGGAATCACCTGATGGCAGGCATATAGAAAAAGTCACAACGTTATCGGTGGACATGGTCACTGTTTCTTATATATATACTTTGCTTATCCCACACTGGAACTGGCTTGGATTGTAGGTGTAATGTAATGCGGCTATCGGTGAGCTTACCACTCTGATTAGACAGCATGGGTGCAAAGGCCCATGGGGCTGTTAAGTGTCATGGTTAAATGTTGCTGTTGTGGTCCTGTTTAGTTTTTTATTTTTGTATGTCGGGATGATAAATGTTGCCACCACGACTGTGGGGTATGGTGTCTTAGGATCCAGTCACTGTCAGTGTAGCTTGTTAGCTGTAGCCGTTTGAATAGTAAAGTAATTGAGTAGAGCATAAAAGCATAGGTTATAATAATCAATGCAGCTTCCAGGTCATGATTCCATGCTCTTATATTAAAAAATAGTGACATTTTCACAACTGGATTCAATCTCAATATATTAAATTGAACTCAGTCGCTGAAACAAACATCACCACTTAGAAAGGATTATCAAACACATGTTGATATACCTGAAACTACTGTTAGTTCTCTTGACTCTAGTATTGATTTGGTTTCATCTCTTAAATTGAAGTTCTTCTTCCTCTAGTGTTTGCTTGCCATGTTGATGCATTGCAGGACCTGACTTAATGCACTTGATGCATTATTCAAAAAGAGTCAGGTGTATTGAACTCTGCTCCTTGAAATGAAGTCAGAGCAACCACTCTGATGAAAACATCCTATGAATAGTTCATGCTGGGATTCATCTAAAAACAGTGTAGCCCCCTTCCTTGGCTAAATTATGTTAAATCTCATCACAGCAGAGAGGAGTCACGACCCCCTGGTCGCTTCAGGTACATGAGTGGGACAAGTAAAAGTGAAAAGAAGTTGTGTTTCTTCTTCAATCCACCACATACCATCCAGCAAACATTCTGTCATACCTTCCCCAGTTTCCCATCGGAACCGTCTATAATCACATAACAGCTTCCTCCTGTGGCCTGAGTCAGACACTGCAGGTAATCTCTTGTGTTACCGTCCAGCTGAGCGTATGACTCCTGCAGATAGAAAGTGTTCACAGGCCTCTCGGCTGCCAGGGCGGGCAGAGCTCTCAGCACGGCCTCCGGCTGGTCAGGGAGGTCCGTGGCGAGCAGGTGGATGGCGTGACAGGTCGGGTCAGAGAGGGCCAAACTCAGGGCGGCTAGGAGACCTCTGCCGGGGCCGCACCTGATGGAGTGAATCCAGGACAGAGCGGTGTAGACTGTGTCAGGAGCACAGGGAAGCATGTGGTGGGACCAGCAGTTCACCTGCAAAGTGGATAACAAAAAAAGAATCCTGAGGCAAAGGGGCTCTCTGATTAAGTTAACATTTATATACCAACTGATAAATTCTTCAGTCAGTCCATAATATTACAACCTCTGAGCTCAGGTATAGATATTCATGGTTTCCAGAGGATAATGGTTTTTGGCCTCACCTTGTCTGAGAACGCTACGATGTTGAAGAGAGAGTCTCTGAGTGAAGCTTTAGTCAGCAGGGTCTGGATCAGCAGTCGTTTCACTGACCCCAGAACAGCTCTCATGCTCTCTGAGCTCTCCAGGACAAAAGTGATGTTGCAGCCTTTTTTTCCCACAAACAGTGGGATCAATGCATCCTCAGACGCCCCCATCTGCCTGGATGTCATTCCAACACTGAAAAACGTGAAGGAGTCATACAATTTTCCAGACCTTATTTAGACCTTTGCTAAATTTAACATTGTAATGCTACAAATACAATGGATGATATATCATGTGAGCAATCATTGGATTATCGGTGACACATCTGTGTGCATAATAATACATCCTATTTATGTGTTCATGAAATTATTACAAAAAATCATGGTGAAATTAAAAAATTACTTTTACCTCTGAAATAAAGTGGAATAATATAAATTAATGGAAATATGAAATACTCAAGTGAAGTACACCTAGCTCAAAACTGTACTTTAGTATAGTAATTAATAAATTCTTTCAGTTTCAACCCATCCCTGAAACAAATATAACATAGTTATTCTGTTAATGTTCTGTCACCACAAACACCACACACAGTAAAGGAAGCAGCTAAATAAACAACTCTTTCCTTGTTATTTGATCTAAAGTTAAGTAAAGACTCAGGACTTTACTTACACTTTTATGTGGTGTGCACAGTCAGCCGCAGGCGTCAACTTGGCCTCCCTGTTGATGTCAGTTTCTATGGAGAAGTGTTAAGCTTCATGGCCACTGGGGGGGCTGTTCACCTGCCAACCAGCCAACCAAGGTGCGTTACCAAATACTACAGTCACGATACAGTTGCTGGGTAACAGTCACCTTCTTCAGCAATAGCTCTTATTAACAGATCTAATTATGTCAAGCTACTTTTAGCTGGCCCAGTTTTATAAGTGGTCCTCAGATAAAGTAGCACAGGGACAGATGATTAAAGAGATATGTATTGAATTGTGTGTTATGTAGTGTTAGGTGCGGAATCTTCTTCGTAGCAAAGTATGCAAGAGCACATATGAAAATACATGATTTGGGATTTAATTTGATATACTTTACTACAGTCACATGATAAAACAAGTCACAAGAGTCACTGTCAGGCAGTGACCTCGATGCAAATACATTTCTCAGACTAGAAAACACATTAACAACATTATAAAATACAGTAGATAAACAGTTGGTCTGTGTGCAGTACATTGTGCAAAGCTTTTTCTCAGAGCATTATTTCAGATATAAATATAATATAGAACACAAGATGTATGACGTATTGTCAGATTTCAAGGGGGGTTAGAAAGATGCCATGAAATAAAATGTATTGGGATTATTATTATTATCATTATTATTAAGAGTTTTAGATCACAGTTCTATCACAACCTATAACTATAATGTTTACAGCCCTACAACTTCAACTGTAGTGACAATAGTAAATAATATAATATGCTACAAGTACGCAATATATTGTCGGTGCTACATGAGGAATTTGCTTTGTTAACCGCTGCCTCTATGGTATTGGGACATATGACCCATGAATGCATTGAGGAAATGGTCAGAGAGAAAGTGAGAATGTAAAAGGTGGGAAATCTGAATTTCCCCTAATAACCTAATGGTCTAGTTATAAGAGTAGAGTATTTATATTGCTTTTGGTGACTTTGTGTGTTGGTGGTGAGAAGATCAGTATCCCACGTCTCTGAAGTCAGAGGAGCTGCTGCACAAATAAAAGAGAAAAAGAAGCATAAATTACTTGTTTAAATTAAGATTTGGAGCAAAGCATCTGGCAAATTACAGAGTTTAGTGTCTATATATGTTACACATGCTGATTAGACCACAGTTTTCTTGTAAAAAAGACTTATATTGCCAACAATACATTTAGTTTTAAGCAGTGCAGGAATAGATATCTGTAATTTAAATAAAATTAACATCACACGTTTAAGTTATCAAGTAAAATGATTATCAGGAAAATTAATAAAAGTATAATTACTCACCATGCAACAAAAATGTGCTATGTCTTTAAGACAGTATTATAAATAATAATTAATGATATATTTGTATTATTGTTATTATGCTTATTTTTTTATGTCTTTTGTGGCTGTACAATGTAGAATACCATCATATACCATAAAAGAGATGTGCTTTTTGCAACAATATGCAGTTTGTCTGAATGAAATGTGTTTGTAAAAGAGGACATGTCCTCAGACAGTGACAATTAATTAAAGGTAATAAAATGTCCATGTTACCTTCCTCTGAATGGCCTTTTAACAAATGGAACTTGCTCCCTCACAGCTGTCCCAAACACCAACATCTGCTTTTCAGTGTCAATTACACACTATAAAAAAGCAAAATCATTCAATTATTATCTTATCTGCAGTGTCTTTAGGTTTATGAAGATATTTAACTGATCCTGAGTTTGAGTCAACGTGAATGAAATGATTTACCTTTAGTGACTTAAGTGTCTTGTTTCCCAGCGACATCAGTGGCCTGTCACTTTCTGCAAATACAAAATACATATAAATAAATGGTGGACAATAATGTCATCGTGGCTAAAGAACTCATACTACTCTGGAATGAGTCTTATTTCTCTTCCTTACCAAGTATGGCAAATGAGCACATTATCCTGAGTTGTCCGATGGTCAGACTGAGTCCCTTGATGTGGCCGTCGATGTAGAGTTTGCTCTGAAATGGAAACCCCTCCATCTCCTCTTTGTTCTCCTCCACTAGCTCTTTCAAACTTTGAGAGAAACAACAGCATTACCCTCTGGACATTGAAAATGAACTAATGTCAGTCAAATAGACAGATGCTGAGAGTGTGCTGTGAATCCTCTCACCCTAATCTCTCCACAGTCAGCGAGGACATCAGGTTCAGTCTGCAGCCTGTGTCAATCAGCACATTCACCTCCTGTCCTACACACTGCAGACACACAAAGGAGGTCAAGGTGGAAATGGCTGTATGAAGGATGCAACAATTTGATGAAGCAACTGTAATACAGTATTTATTTATTTTTTATCAACATATTGTATGCACCGCTACCAACTTTCCTTCTTCCACTCACATTACATTGCACATAAATCAAATCGTCCCTCTCTTCTTCCTCGTCTTCGCGTGGATTTAAAGGACTGCAGTTCAGGAGGACCCCTCCGTTGTTCACTGTCACTCCGCACATGTTTATCCTGTCCCGGGAAAGCTTGGTCTCCAGCAGGCGCTTCTGCAGGATATGGTGCGGCTGCTGCAGTCAAAATTAAAAAAACAGTACAAGCATGGTTAGAAAATGGGCCAAGTTCTCATTTCAGTCCTGTGGAGCTGCAGTTAAGCCTCTATAAGGACACTGTCCGATGAACTTCAGAAAGCTTCAGAGACCATGCAGATCAACTAAAATGACATACTTCACAAGAAGTTTTACCAAGTTACTTATAGGTTTGAGTTCAAGGGTGAGAATGTCAGTATAATGTAAATGTCAGAGTAAGAGACATGGACACAGATGCAATATCACATTATCACAGTCGTTAAGGTTTGTTTGCCTGTTGATATATACAGTGTCCCATGTTCTTCAAGCATAACATGTTCTGCACGAGCTAACCCTGTGACAGAACCCACCAAATCATTTTAGTATGGTTATGTTTGAGTCTTAATTCATGCAATATGGGAATTCTATTTTTACGCACGCACCCTACTAATAATGTTTCAAAGGAACCCCAGACTAGTTCACTGGTGTGAAAGCAACAGTATACTCATCATCCGTTTCCAATATACCAGCCAGGTGTAACAACTTATAACATTTACATGTTGTGTGTCACTGCCGCCCTCAACAAAAAAGACATCGATGTCATAATTAAAAAATATTATCTTTATATATTATATTACAGAGGCTGGACTATACTATGTAAAATATATCACATAACAGACGCATGCAGTGCCTCCGCCAGTTTATACGGTTGTTAGAGTGAATAAGTCCACATAGGATCAATGTGATAATAGTGTTATTAGGCCTGTCAGTGTGGCTCACCCCTTGTTTAGAGGTGCCCAGCATCTTGAGTCCATCGAGAGGCAGCAGATCAGCAGAGTCTTTGTGCAGGAACCTGATCGCCTGTTTCAGTCTCCTCTGCTGCCTCAGAGCCGCAGCGTCCTCCTGCTCCTGCTCCCGCATCCCTGTGAACATGACGGCGGGTATATGATTCCGACCGAGGCGGCGAGAGTCTATCCTGTCCCCCACACTGTTGACATATGGTGACTCACTGCAGTCTTCTCCTGGACGATAGGTGTCGCCGCTGAGAAACCGCGGTCATGTGGTTCCTCATTATAATAAATATATACGTATGTACCCTATATTCCCCCCACACCTGTCAAGTTTCATATTAAAATATATTACGTTCTATATTATTTTTCCCTTTCAACTTATTTTTAAATGAAGATACAGATTTATCATTTCGTGTTTCTTTGACCTATTTTTGTCACTTTGATTGTTCCCTTCTGAGTTTTTTATTTTGCTTGAAAATTAAATTTCTTACTCGGCTTAAAGATTTACATTTTTTTCTGATAATTGTGTTGTTTTTAATGCTCCTGCAGCATCTTGAATCGACCTCCCTGCATGACACATGCTTTATAAATAAACTTGCCTATGTAAAAAAAAACATGAATGAACGTTTATAGAAGCTTTAATAACAAACGGTGGTGGACCTAATGCTCCTTGAAAACATAATATATAAGACTTCCTGATCCACACTCCCTACCAGCTGGTGGCGGTAATGCTAAAGATAATGGAACATCCTCATCCATAGAAGAAGAATAAAACAAACGGAATGGCGGCGGCTGAGATGATCCTGCAGATGTTCGAGGAGGAGGAACTCTTAATTCTCAGCTTGCTGTCTAAAAGGCGACGGAAGAGACGGTGGACGGTTCGTCCTCCCAACGCGGACCGAAGTGTCATGGGAGAGTTCAGCGTCCTGGTGAAACCCATGAGGACGCTGGACGAGGGGATGCACTTCGGCTATTTCGGGATGTCAGCTCACCGGTTCGACGAGCTGCTCCGTCGGGTCGAGCCCCTCGTCCGCCACGAAAGGACCCACAGCCGCCCGGTGGGTCTGCAGGAGAGGCTGGCGGTCACACTGCGGCTGCTGGCGTCTGGAAACAGCCAGAGGTCTGTGGCCGAAAGCTACAAGCTGGGGGTGTCCACCGTGTCCCGCATCGTGTCCGAGATGTGCTCGGCCATCTGGCAGGCGCTGGAGGAGGACTATGTGTCCCTGCCCAAAGGGACCGAATGGACGGACATCGCACAGGACTTCTGGAGACTGTGGAACTTCCCGAACTGTGTTGGTTGCATCGATGACAGACGCGTCAGCGTCAGGAAGAGCAGTGACTCCGTCTACCACAACGACGCACAGTCCATCGAGCTGTTTGCCACCTGTGACGCACACCACCGCTTCACGATGGTGGACATTTCCTCGTATGACTGTGAGAACGAGAAGAGGATTTTCCGCATCAGTCACTTTGGGTCGAGGCTGCTGAACAAAACCCTGGAGCTCCCGGAGCCGGTGGCCCTGCCCGGCTCCAGCGCCAAGCTGCCCCACGTCTTCCTGGGAGATGCTGCCTTCCCTCTGCACGAGAACTTAATGCGGCCTTATTCAGGTAATGCTTATAAGCTCCACACTTTTTGTCGGGGAAATCCATTACGAACAACACCTCTCACCCCATGATTGCATCAAGGACGCTGGAAGTAGGGATGCTGAGGGGCCTGCAGGAGTACCCCCCCACTGGCCAGGGACTGTTACTACAAGGCTAAAAAAGTTGACTATAAATAATAATACAACAACCTTTATTTCATTTTCTATAGAGCTTTGAGAGTAATATAGCAGCAGGCATACTGAGTCTAGTTTTTGTGTTGCCTATCTGATGCACAAATGTAACATGGATAACGTGAACTTAAATGATTTCAGTGGTGGTAATATTGGATTAGATTGGTCTTTAAAACAAATTTGTTTTAAAGACCAAGTTTCAAGTCCAAGTTCCAAGAAGAAACTGGCATAAAATGTTGTTGGTTACTCAGATCCATACACAACTCACAAAGCTGCTGCACTGCCTTTTAATATAATGTAAATATATATAGACTTTCTCCCAGCGCCCCTGACCTACATGATAGTGTGGGGGCCCGAAGCAGCTCGCATCCGCCTGCTGAGACCACAGTGTAAGAAGGAGCGGCTCATACTGCTGTCAGACTTCTTATGTAAAATAAGCATTGCTCTGTGTTTCATATCATAACCATTCACCATTAATTGCATTTTCATAAAAAGGTTCTTTTGCACATTAGTGACCTCTTTCACATGTCTTTGAATTTCTATCTGTATTATATATACAGTACTTATTATTTATTCCACATGTTTGCCTCTTGTTGTGAAATTCAGTTACATAAAATGTTTATATTCATATATTGTTTAATATTTTGAATTTATACCTATTTATATACATCATTGTAAAGTTATATGAATAGGTATAAATTCAAAATATTAAACAATATGATATGAACACAAACATTTAATCTATTTCAAGATCTCATACATAATGCAAAAGTAAAGTTTTCCTCCACAAATATTTCTACCTGTAGGTAAAGGTTTATACCATATAATGTACGTATTGCCTGTATTTTTATAAAATGTTTGTGCCTATCTTATTCTATTATATACTCTTGTGTTCTCTAGTCTTCCTCTTGATGGGATCGATATAGCTTATCTTATCTGATGAAGAGTGGCTCCGACATTTGTACTTCTGTCTAATCTCATTACAATATCTTTTGTAAATGTTTGCAGGTGTCAATCTGGATGATGCTCAGAAGACCTACAACTACCGCCACTCACGGGCCCTGAAGGTCATTGAAAACACTTTCGATATCTTGGTCGCACGCTGGAAAATTCTCGGTAGGCCCATTGAATATTACCCAGAAAAGGCTGTGGACGTCGTGAAAGCTTGTATTGCCCTCCACAACATGCTTGCCCACAATGATGCTGCAGAGTCTCCGACTGGCCGCCGCTACATCCCACCCAACTTAACGGACAACACAGAGGCATCGGGTGTACTCATACCTGGTGATTGGAGGAGCCCTGTGACAAGACACACCAACCTGAGACACCCCGGGAGAGTGTCCCGCACCCGAGCATCCAACACTGCAATTGCGGCGAGGAATAACCTGAAGTCATTTTTCCTAACACCGCAAGGACTCTTACCCATGTAATTTAAGAGACGTTCCCTGAACTGATGTGGCCTTATTGATCGTGCAATAAAACATTTTGCTAAATGTGGCACAAATTTTTTTCACATAAGAAAAGCATCAACTTATACTCTGGTATATCCTCAGTTTCGAGATGATATTTCTGTTACAGAGACCAAACTGACAGTCAGTTTAATCTAAAAGATATTGAGGAGTAAATAGCTGGTGCCTGGCTAGGATGGTTGATCGGTGACTGGTGAGAATGTTCTTGGATGTGTGGATATAACTACTCTGGAAAGATTTATTACATGTAATATGCTAAGTAGAGAGCATAACAGGTAGTAACAGGGTTTGAATGTTCTGGAGAATGGGTGCTACTCCTACTCGTCTCCTGAGTTATCACAGATCAATCTTTGAGCAGCTACAATTTACCTTCTTGTGCTGGGTTAAAGCAATCAAAAGCATGCATACATGGTTAAGAAAAACACTGTTTTATTACACAATGCAATGTGAAAAGCAATGCAACCCCAAGTCAAACAATAATATAATTAATAGCAATGCAACAATGACAAGAGAAAGCCACGGTAAATGGAGACACCACCAAACACAATGTCATGATGGCAGCCGTGGGTGTTTTGTGGTGTACTCGTACATGACTTGGTACAGTTTGTGCATGGCCTCTTGCTGGTAGGCCTCGTCAACTGAACCCAACATGTCTACTAAAACCCTGGCAAACCGTGTGTGTGGTGTGTCTTGTTGCTGCGGCTCCTGCTTATTCTGGTTCTCTCTGTACTGTTTCATGAACTTCACCCTCTCCACCTGCAGCTGCTCCAGCCTCAAAGATAAGGACTCGTCGGTGTGCGTCCTTTTTCGTCCGGATGCAGTCGGCGAAGGCGAGGGCGCACAGAGGAATGGCGATGGGGACTCTGCAGGTGAGGGAGACGCTGGAAGGCCCGATGCGGTGGAAGAGGCCAAGATGGTAATTGGTAATGAGAAGTCTTCCGCCGTTGAGCAGATGTTTGGTGACTCCCCTGCAGGGCTGCATGGTTTTGTTGTAGTGTCCTGATGTAAACAAAACAAGAGAGGTTAACATTTTGTTCAGTTCCAGGGACGTTAGAAAAATGTGAAAGAATTGTGAAACTTGACTAGTAGAGCTCAGGCCTCAGCAAAGGCCCTACAGTCCCCTTAAATTCAGTCAAGCTGCACCAGATGTGACACTAACAGATATCAGTAATTTTGACTAGTAATCAAGATCCATGAATCACTAAAAATGTTGTGTACGTTTACTTCTTGTCATTATTCCAGCGTTTTTTTTGGGGCTGTCCGTCCGAATGCGATATCTCGAGAATGCCATGAGGGAATTTCTTCCAATTTGGTATAAATATTCACTTTGAATGAAGGATGAAATAATTACAATTTGGCGGACAAAGTTCAAGGTCATCGCACATTTTTTGCCATGCGAAGGTGAAATCTCTTTCCAACAAGGAATACTTTCACATTCAGTACAAACATTCACTTGGACAGAAGAATTAACTCAATTGATTTTGGTAGCTAAAGGTCAAAGGTCAAAAGTCAATGTCACATGTCTATTTTGACATGAACTTGGACTCAAAGATGACCTCAATAGAATCTGGTGATCAAGGTTACTGTGACCTCACAAAGCATGATTATTGCCTAGTGAATGTGATATTTTTGGGACAGGGAGGAATTCTTTCACATTTGGCACAGACATTCACTTGAACTTGAATTTCTTTATGGTAAGGACACGGTAGCCTCTCGTAGTATGTTTATGTTTTATCTTAAACACAATATCCTCCACATGACCTTTAATGACTTTATAAAAAAAAATTACCAAAAAAACTCATATTGAACCGATAACAAATTGAAATCTGATTTATCTTCTACCTCCGTGTCTTTCTCTCGGTGTTTGACGAAGTTGCACAGCCAGTCCATGTCCAAGACAATCGGTGACGGCTTCTCTGCTTCGCCCTCCTCGCTTTGAGCGTGGACGCGTTTCTTCGCCCGCACGTAGCGGTCGCGGAGGTTCTTCCACAATTTCCTGCAGAAAACTTCGTCTTTCCCGAGAGTCTGCGCGATCTTCCTCCAGGACTTCTGAGCCATGTAGTGGTCTCTGTGCTCCCTCATGGAGTAATCGTACAGGTGTCTGTACAGGCGGACCTGCTCGCTCAGCCTGGTCTCCAGTTCTATCCCTCCGAGTCCTCCGTCCTCTTCTACCTCTTTTTTCCGCTTCGTGGCGGGTGGTTTTGTTCCTAGCTCTTCCATAATAGCAGGTTTATGCTCGCTCCTGCACTCGCGTCCGGCGACGCGCCACAAATGACGTTGTTTCCGCTGACGCGCAGCATCGCCGCCGGATTCACACCGGACGCGGAAGCGACGCGGAACTACGCAGAAGCGCAGCACCGAGGCCAGCTGGCTCCCATCCATCCCCCTGTTAAACCTTTGTGCTGTTCACACCGGACGCTGAAGCGCCGCGCCGCGCAAAGGGTGCCTAGCGCCGTGCAGCGATCGTTTCGGCGTCGAGTCTATTTTCTATTTTCCAGGAAACACACTAAAAAATGATTTTCAACGATATTGATGACATATTTTATATGATATAAATGATCAAATATGCATCCACTAGTTTGTATTCCCCTTCTGTTGTCCATGAGTACAGTGAGTTGTATGATCCTCAGCACATGTTGTATAAAGTCAACACCACAAAAAGATACATGTTGAGACGCTGTTGCAGTTAATGTTGGAGAAACAAGTAAGTATATGCTTGAAAAAAATGATTAAATGCCGTTTTTACTGTAGGCTGATAACAGCAGAAAGTATGTAATATTATTAGTAATGCGCAGCGCTTTGGCGTCGCTTCCGCGTCCGGTGTTAACCTGGCGTTGGATCGTGCATCTCATAGTTCATGGCGCGCGGTAGAAACACTTTAACTCTGTTACTGATGACAATATTGTCTCTGACTTTAACTTTGACTGTAAAAATATTATACTTGGTTGTCTTGATTAAAGTGACGATGATGTTTTCCCCCTCATTATTTGCTTCTCGCCAAATTCCATATACCTAAATGTTAATGCACAAACAAATAACCCCACGTTTTTGTGTTCATCAAGGAAATGCATGTCAAAAACAAATCATCATTTGTGTTTTTAGCTGAATTTTCTTTATTACTATACTCTTGCACATTTGTCTTTTTCATTTTATTTCCTATTTTTATTTTCATGATAAATATTTTCCTTTATATTGCACTTATTGTTTTTTTGTCAGTGATTTATCTATTTATCTAAAAACTGTACAGCTAGATTGTACTGTCTAATATAACATTGCTTTGTAACTGGACAGCAAGATGCAGATTAACATCATACGTATGAACATTCACCCTGAACACATGACAAAATAATCATGACTTTTTGGGGGGACGGTACCAAATCCATGTTTCCAACCCCTCTGCATCACCTCAGTGCTAAAATATCACTGAATTACCATCTTTTGAATATTGAAATTAATTATTATTATTATTTGCATCATAAAAAACGACTCCATGGCAGTTGGGTTGTAGATTATGTTATGTAATGTAATGTAATGTAATGTAATGTAATGTAATTGTGTACCTTACAACATTGCCGCTGGGTGTATATCCTGGTTGAGACTCTGTTGCTCACTAAACCAATAACTAAAGACTTTCAGTAAACTGCTCTTCAGGTCTAGAGCCACTGTGAAATTCTTTGCCTCTGAATGTGAATACAGCAGGGACATTGTACATGCTGCTTCAATTTACTGGAGGCTGCATAATCCAATACAATTAAACAGCATCACAAACCATTTCATCTGAAATGATTCAACTGTATGATCATTTTAGAGGTGAACAGGTTATTAAGTACACCTTGCAGTAACCTGTGCTTAGAGGGAACATGTGCCTGGGCATTTGATCAAACAGCACAAACATTGAAATACTATACTATACTTTAGATAATTTTACAATCAGATCAGATTTAATTATCCCAGCCTGGGAAATTCACTTAAAGATGGAGATAATATGAACATAATAAAAAATACTGTGGAGAATGACATTTTTCCCAAATAGTGCAAGTTAACTGTATTGTCTTTATTGAGCTCACTTTATATTGAGACATTATGCATTTTAACAATGCAGACATTATGTAAATTTGCACTGACAGGTTACAAACTTAAAGAGAAACCAGTATTAACAATGTTGGGCCACCATGAGCCAACAGCTCAGCTTCAATGTGACCATAAAGGTTAAGTTTGTAAGATTTAGGTGAAAGGGATCTAGTGGCAGAAATTGAATTTAAAATGATCCTTGTGATGTTTTCACTAGTGTGTTTCATCTAAGTGGTATGAATGGTTGCTTTCTTTACCCTAGAATGGGCCCTTTATATTTACATCTGGGGCGGGTGTTCTCTACGGAGGCAGCCAGTGTTTGTTTACGGTGGTACAAACTGGACAAACTTAACACCTTTTTTTATTTTAAGACAACTGAAGGATTCCACATAGGTTATCTTTCATGTTTGGAAGCGGAGAGTGAGGGGAGGAATATTCAGTGGCAACAAAACTACACCACAAGATGTCACTAAATTCGACACACTGAACCTTTAAAGAGATTTTATGAATCTATTAAGGGCATAACATTTCTTTCAAAAAAACTCCTCAGTTTGGTCTTTTGATGATGGTGACGTGGAGCACTGTCGAACATGGACCATATCCCATTGGTGCTGAACTATATAAGAATATGAATCACAAAATTTTCATAATTTACCCAGTTACCCTGTGGGTTAAAAAGTCATCAGGACCACTCCCATCTAAGAAGGACAACTTTCTTTATCCCTCTGATCACTCAAATTAACTTTCTGATTAATGATGATGAATCATGGCATGATAGACAAATTACACCATGCAGTGAACATATGTGGACACATGTGAATTTGTTGTGTTTTTCAATTATTCATGTATTGATTTTTCAGACGCCTGTATATTCCAGATGTGGTGTTAGCCTCACAGTCTGACATATGTCGGCCGGGCATAGCTCTTCACTCCATTGCCCACATTCCCTCTTGTTTTTCCCACATCGCCTTGTTTTCAACATGGAGGCAGAAAAACCTCCCCACACGTCGCTGTTTACGTCGCAGAAAAACCCAACTCAACCACATCCTCGGGCTCAGCACGGCTCAGTACGACTCGGACCACACCAGCCTCCGTCAGAAATCGTCCTGCGTTGAAGTTTGAATGTTAATTTCCTACGAGGACGCTTCGCTTTTTCAGTCCAAACCCTCAGACAATACGAAAACCGACGCGGAATGGCGTCTTGCAGGGGCCCGGGAAGATGAATACCTGCAATACCAACCGCGAATCGTCCATGATGGACATGTTGATTGACAAATAGCAGCGGGAATTGTGAGTCTCTAGCCAACCACGCGGCCTGGTGTGTGGGGAGGCGGGCCGGACGGCAGTGCTGGTGTACATGTTCCCGGCGTGCGGGCACCAAGGAGCGTTTCCTGCACTGGTGCATGGTGGTCGAACAGGAGGAATTGTTGGAAATTTTTCGGAGGTTAGTTTATAAATTGGTTTTTACCCAGTGTGCATTATTCCTACAGCCATCTCTACTAGGAGGGGTGCGCGACAGGCTGCGGCTGGGACTCTGACCACGCGTAGAAAGGACAGTTTTAGCTGAAATAAAGTGACACCCAGCGGGTCAAAATGCTTATGTTATCGTTTCTTAGCGCAGCGGTTCCCCGGTCTTGTTTCCGAACTGCGTTGCTAATTCCACTGCTTGAAGCTACACGGAGGCAGCTAGCTTCCCCTCCAGCTTCCACACACAGTCAGCAGGGACTCCCGATACTAACTACTACCAAGTGTTTGCTTCTAACCTGACGGTATTTGAGAAACAGTGTCATGACAGCCGTGGAATTAAAGTCGTGACAGCGGGTTTTTGCGCTGTAACCACCGGAGTTAGCATGGTGGCTAGCACGCTAGCCCCGTTATGACAGGGCGTTATAACCGTATGTGACCGTACACACATGCCGTCAGGGCTCTAACGAACCACCGTCAGCCGGACAACTCCGCTGGCTTAACGGACTTGTCACATTGTGTTTATGTTCATAGCGACCTGAGTGCCCACTCGTACATGTGTACATCATAGCATAGCATAGCATAGCTTGCTAACTAGCTAGCCTCAGATACTACTATTCAAATCAACAAGCGCCAAAAACAGCACCGGCGACAGCAGACACTGACATCAGGGAAGAGCCAGGTGAAAACAAGTCAAATATAGTGACGGGAAAGTCCCGCAAATGCTGCTCTTTGATACCCGTTACAAAAGAAGCTAAATCTAGTTGTTCAATGAAGGTGTAAACAAAGCTTGTTCGCAACTTCCCTAATGCTGCACACCACCATGCTTAGTGATCACTTACAATTTAGTTTGTCATTATATAGAAATATGTCTGGGGTTGTGCTCCATGAAAGCAGTCACTGACAGGACAAAGGTCTTTAAAGATAGTTATGTGTTGTTGCTTGAACTTGAGGCTTGGACTTGAAGTGTGTACCTCTTGTCAGAATCCAGTTTTGAGATATAGTTTATTTCATTTCTGTGTTTATTTACTCACTTGTTTGTCTCGAACATGCATGTCAAACTGATGCAGTCTCACACAACAGATCATCAATTAACCTGCTTTAATCAGAGGTAACGAGGATACTGTTGAACTGTTGTTGGTCTGTTGTCTAGCTTACACTCGTTGGTTATAATGTGTTGGTCAAAGTAATAGGAACACCTGTCAACAACATGCATTGGAACAGCCCCTGATAATTAACTACATCCCACAAAATGATCATGAATTGTTAATTTTAAATTGATAGATTAATTGACTCTTAATTGCAGCTTTCATTGGCACTAATACGGTTGTGGAATCCCCTTAACCTTATTTCAAACTGTGTTATGAGCTCCTGCTTAGTTTGTGGTCCAGATTAGATAAGTCCAGGTTCAGTGTTGGACATGGTACAATGTTTAGATGATAAGACATAACCCACAAAATGCTTTTTTTTTTTGTATTTTCATAAATAGAATTAGGGGTACACAAATCTTACACTGCGTTTTGAACTTTACTCTCCCTGTTAATCCTGTGGAGCTGTGTCTTAAATAGCTGCTCCTTGTTAACCATGTTCAGCTTTCACATGTAGCTGTCTATGCTAAGTTCAGGTCACGTTGTACTTTTTAAATTTAAAGATGGCATGAAAATTATTCATCCTTAAGAAGATCTGGAGTAAAGTATATAGTAAGAAAAAAACATTGTCCTGCCCTTAATGCCCCTATTTGAACATGATAACTGTTTTGAATTGTTATAAGACCTTTTATTATTTATTTTTGTACATATATATTGCACATTCCTTAATGTGTTTTCAAGCCACATTTTCAGTCTTTCAGCATGGAAAACAGGGTTAATAGGGACCCATCAGTTTATTGGGATGACTTTTGTATGTTTGATTTACAAATTATTTGTACCATCTATTAACAAGTGTCTCACTACCATCAACGGAACACTAGCTCTATCCTATTGCACAGTGCTTCATGCCAATGTGTGTCTCTGACATGACTGTTTCAAATGTGTCTCCTGCATGTGTCACTCCAGCAGCTGAAGCATGCTCTTGGCCCAGATAAATCGGGACTCACAGGGAATGGCAGAGTTTCACGATGCAGACGGGCAGCCGGTCACTCTCTGTCTGACGGAGGCTGTGACAGTGGGAGGTGAGCGTCCGCACTTGACCCTCTGATACCACTTATTGTCAATATTACCCTACAACTTTGGAATATTGTTCAAATGTTCCTCTTTTTTTAATCTTCATTTCTGTATCGTGTGCAGTGTATTTTGTTGATGTGCCAATTTTGAAGAAATAAGACATCTTCATTAAGCTCATAATTATAACAATGTACTTTATTTGTATTGCAACTTTCATACAAGAAATACAGCTCAAAGGTTAATTAAGTTTACACTGTTTATGTTATTAACTTCTACTATAAACAATCCAGACTATGCAAAATAATTTCATTTAAATTGTCATTTTCTTCTTTGCTAGTCTTTTGTAAAGTACATTGTAATATCTTATTATTTAAACACATTAAAGAGCGTTGATTTCCAGATGACTACTTATAGAGAGGCAATGTAGATCTTTCAATAGATCGTAATAAAAGATGACGTTTGCTTTTTCTGCACAAAGTAATACAGACAGTTGGGAAGGCTGATTTTCTCAAAAGAGATACCTGAGAATTGATAGGAAAGGAGTTGTCATGTTGAATTACCATGTTTGATTTAAACTTTAATCAAAATTGGGATGAAATAGAAAAATCATCTAACTAAGGAACTTTAATATTGACTTTAAAAGTGAACTCTCTATACGGAGATGGTACCAGTATCAGTATTCTATCCTTTTAGAAAACAAGCCGTAACACATTGATTTTACATCTGCCACAACGCAGTGTTCTTACTTCTTAAGTTGACAATTAACATATATTTATTGTCAAATAATTCCCCAGATGGAGATCAGATGGAGGGCATGGACACGGTTAGCCTGCAGGCTGTCACTCTAGCAGATGGATCCACTGCATACATCCAGCATGACTCCAAAGGTTCCTTTTCAGACGGACAGATCATGGACGGCCAGGTGATCCAGCTGGAGGACGGATCTGCTGCCTACGTTCAGCATGTGTCGATGTCTAAATCAGGTAAAACCCTGCTGGATCTCCACACAGAATAGTGCTCTCGTTGTTACTCTGTTGTGAGCTGGCAAACCACCCACCAGTTTTGCAAGGTGTTGCAACTCGATAGGAAACAGATGTATTTGTATTTAATCTGGGTTACCCAATGCATTCAAATCACTGTGTTTTTAATTTAATTATTATATTATTGTATATGTTTTTTTTCTGTTGTAGGAGGGGACAGTTTACAGCTTGAAGATGGACAAGCAGTTCAGCTTGAAGATGGAACAACAGCCTATATTCACACACCCAAAGGTAAAAGACATTTATCACCTAAAATCTTTTTTAGATAATTTTTAGTTCCTTCATTACTGTAATAAACCTTTTGTTTTAGTTGGAAATCAAATTGAAATTGAAGAATTAAAGTCGTTCAGTTATGAATGATCTTTGACATGTTTCATGAGGTCCTTATATTCAGGTAATTCTGCAAGTCCTTATTGAACAATGAGTTTTATTTTTATACTTCTGAGTTTAAGACAAACATTATAGACTTAAAACAGAAGTCACGGCTGTGGCTGAAAGGGTAGAGCGGTTGTCCTCTAACCAGAAGGTGGGTCAATCCCAGTCTTCCCCATCTGATGACGAAGTGTCCTTGGGCAAGAAACTGAACTCTGAAACTCCCCTCACGTCCATGCCTCCGTTCTTATAGAAAGCGCGCTGCCCATAGAAGCACTGTATGATTATGTGGGTGAATGGCAAGACTAGAAAAGCACCTTACCAATTAACTCAGAATGAAGAGACAAGAGCAAATAAGACAAATTAAGTAATAAATGAATGTATTGGTCTGGCACACCTAATTTCCTCTGCTATATCTTGTTCATAACACCTCTAAACATCCTCTAGAAAGGTTGTGTGCAAGTAGAAAGCTTAGTGTGTTTACAAACACACTGCATTTTCCATCAGTGAAACATCTTGAGATATTATTAGGAACTGGCTTTTTATTCTTTGTTATATTTTATATTCCTGATAATTTTAAAACTGTTCATACAAATTTAAAGAGAGGATTTAGAAAAAAAAACATGGAGTTTTTCATTTGACCTGTCGTACAGATAAGGGTTTTGTTCATAGTAGCTCCTGCTTTGTCTGCAGATGTGTACAGTATGAAAGCTTCCATTCTTTCTGTATAAACAACTACCTCAAGGCCAGATCCTTTATCTTATTTCTGTCTCTAAATCCTTCTCCTTGTTTCTGTGAAGATACATATGACCAGACGGGCCTGCAGGAGGTGCAACTGGAGGACGGCAGCACGGCCTACATCCAGCACACAGTGCACATGCCCCAGTCCAACACCATCCTGGCCATCCAGGCTGACGGTACCATCGCAGACCTGCAGACTGAAGGCACTGCCATCGACCCTGAGACCATCAGCGTGCTGGAACAGTACACCACCAAGGTAGACATTCCACATCAGTCTACTAATAGAGGCTAAGGCAGTGCTTTAGGTCACTGAGGGTCAGCAACACGGTTGAAAAAAACCCTTACATGCTTAGTGTCAATAAACCTGAAATTCTTTCCAGTAATAAAAAAATCAATCACAAGAATACTGCAGCAGTAGTAAAAAAAAAAACGGTATAACCTTCTAGGTGGAAGACCTAAACAGTCAAAGGTTGATTTCTATTTATAAACTAAGGAACCCCCATGAGACCTCATAAACATATTATGCCTCCAACGGTGCTTGTGTGGCACCAGTTTGGTTAATTTGTGGGGGGAACAACAACAGCCTGGAAGTTAGAATTCTTTGGAATAATCTATAAATTTCTATATGTTGTATGTAAACTAGGGATGCACCGATATATCGGCCGAACATCGGTAGCGGCCGATATTCGCCTCCTTTACTGATATCGGCTTATCGGTAATAATCTTGACTTTCACCGATATCATTGGCCGATGTTCATATTTGTGGTAAAACCGCTGGGCACGTGCCGTGGCTGGGGGAGCAGTCGCTCCGTCGCCCTCCTCTCCGCGCCGCCGGAGGCTCAGTGTGCGGCACCGGGAGGTCCTCATCCGGTGGCACCTCACAGCGCCGGCGCGGAAGGCGGGCCGTTGGAGGGGAATGGGTACGCGGTCAGCGGCGGCCACTCTGGACGCGTTTCGGGCCCTTCTCGCGGATCACCTCAGCTACGGCGACCGCTGGGGGAACCCTCCGGCTGGCGCCTAGCAGCTGACTGAGAACTGGTGCGGACATGGGGAATCCGACTGTTTAATTAAAACAAGCATCGCGAAGGGCCACGGTGGGTGTTGACGCGATGTGATTTCTGCCCGACACTAAAAACAGGTAAAACTGAGGAGGGCTTGTTAAGTTATCTTGACTCACGCAGTGTAACTTGGTGTAAAAAGTATGAGCGTAGCGTCTGTTTAAGTACTTTATTCTCATGTGCACCGGCTCTATTCATCCGTCTCATACACAGGTAACAAGGGAATTGACAACATACGTTATACACACAGAAGCCGTAACACATCTAATAAACGGGCAATACTGCTACCGTAAATCAATGAGAAGAGCATGATACTTTAACAGGGCTGTTTTAGACAGGGTAAAAGGTGCTGTTTTAAATAATCCTTGTGGTATTTTGACGAAAATATGTTACAGACATTTCATTAAGATCCCAAGGAACCATTTCAACTTGCGGTAAAATGGGCCTAATATGTCTCTGTTAAATAAAGTTTAGTTAAATCAAAGATTGTTTCATAAATCTGATTCAATTTGTGCTCATTAAAAGATAAGAGTGATGAATAGTGCTTTTTAAATAATGATTTAATTATTTTTCTGGCACAAAAGGGTGAATGAATAACAACAAACAGAAAATAAACAAATATCGGTATCGGTATCGGCTATCGGCCAGATTGTTATTTTAAATATCGGTATCGGCATCGGCCAAGAATTTCCACATCGGTGCATCCCTAATGTAAACCCTTTTCTATTGTATACAATGTTTTTTTTAAATTGTGTCATGGTGCTTCTTTACCAGCCTTTGGATCCCGATGTGTGATTATTTGTATATATATATATTTTTTTTTTGTGAAGGCTGAAATGTATGCAATCTGTATAGATAAAACAATGTGAAGCCTTTGTTAATGTACCGTATATTGATATTAACCTGGTTAGATTTTGAAATACAGACCTTGTTGTTCTCTAGACCTTTTAGAGATCTAGATAACATACCTGTGTCTTGATCCATATATTTCCCTTGACTGTGAATGTTCAGAATAATTCTGACGGTGTGTACTGTACATTTTTCCTAAGGTGGAGAATATAGAAAACCCCTTAGGCCCCTTCAGCAGAGTGGAAGGAGACAATGGTGTTCACATGCGGGTACAGAATCTTTTCTTCAGTCTTTTTTTCATGACTTCTTATCATTTTATTGAGGTTGAACAATGACGTCTAACCCATTCTTGTTTCAGATTGTGTTACAGGGTCAAGACAACAGGCAAGCAAGGGTCACAAATGTAGGAGAAAAATCTTTCCGCTGTGAATATGAGGGGTGTGGTAAACTCTACACCACTGCCCATCATCTCAAGGTCAGTGTGGCTGTTTTGTTTGCTTGTCTCTACTCAAGTATATGATTGTTTAAAAATAGTATTAGCAGATATTAGAAGCATATTCCCATGATGTTGTTATGAGTGCTGCACAATGTATCTAAAATGTATTGTCAGCGTGATATCAACATATATAGGTATCGCAAAGACAGCTTGAACTGCGATAAATGGTGTTCCTTGTGCCATGAAATCATGCTCTGCATGTCAATATATTTGGCCAATCAGATAGATTGCTCTTATTTTGCGTCAATGAATCATTGTCGGAAGAAGAGAACAGCGAGAGAACAGAGAATTGTGACGCCTCTCCCTCCTCCACACCAAATTCTACTGTGGAAACTTCTAGTCATCACGTTGTTTTGTCCTGGGTCAAATTTGTTGCTATGAATGGTTGATTATATAAATGACTTGCATAGCTTACTTTTCAGGTTCCAAACATTAACACTGTAAGTGGAATTAGTGGCTCCCTGGGTGTCTGCCTCAGACTTCGTATTTGTTTATTTATTGCAAGTCATATCATCCTTGCAATATTCAAAATTATTTTTGCATATAGCATCTGTTTTCCTAATATCGGGCAGCCCTATTTGTTAGCTACATGTAAAAAAAAAAATGCCTCACTGCTGAACAGTTGTTTTTGTGCTTCTCACAGGTACACGAACGCTCCCACACCGGAGACAAACCATATGTCTGCGACTATCCGGGCTGTGGGAAAAAGTTTGCTACAGGTATCAGTGGTGAACATTGCTTTTGTCACTTTTAAACAAGTTCATATAGTTTTATGCCTTGTTTTATGACGGTAATGGCCAGAGGCCTTATGTTTTCAAGCTAAATTATCTCTTAATTTTTCACAAACATTATGACAAACAACTGATTTATAAATTAGTTGTCAGAGGTTCTTTTGAACGTATCTCTGGAACACCTGAAGGGAATTTCATTACATTTACATTACATTCGATTTATATCCCGAAAGTCGACCTTACTGTGACATCATAGTATTCTTAAAATAAAAAAAATAACCTTTCTGGCTATTATAACTCAGGAACTCACTTTGACTGTTAAAATCCAAAAGCCTTAACGTGTAAAATGGCTTTACACATTGGAACATCTTATACTTGTGTTGTTTCTCTTGAGTTTGCATATTTCAGAGAAGAAAGAGATAGGACATCCGAAAATTTTGGGCAAATTACTTTGGAAATCGTATATTGATAGGCACCAATAATTAACACTTTTAAATCAGATTAAATACTGTGTGCTGGGGTGCTGTTATTCAATGTGTTAACCAGGAATAAGGCCTGCAGTGAATGTCTACGACTCCTTTTCTGTGTCCTGGTCATTTTAGGGTATGGACTGAAGAGTCACTCACGCACACACACAGGGGAGAAGCCATATAGATGTCAGGAGATGAACTGCTGCAAGTCCTTCAAAACCTCCGGTGACCTTCAGAAGCATACACGGACTCATACAGGTACTCGGCAACAGTCATAAGGTCCCTGCAGTATACATTCAGCCTGAATCTGTATAGATATCTTGTTTATATGTCATGGTTGAGACACAGGGTTAAACTGCAATTGTGCTTCTGGTGGGAGCTGAAAAGCTGATATTCTGTTATTTTGGTCTAAACAAAAAGGCCAGAGATATAGACCACCTTATTTTTGGAACAAAACAGATAATAGTCAAGTGCCAGGATTGGCTGAACGAAGTGCAAGGAACTGTTGAATAGACATTCAAAGCTCAATTCTTGCTGAGAGCTAGCAAAGTGCTGGAGGAGTTTTCAGGCACATGGTCATCATGAGAAGCTCCACACAAAGATGTTGCAGTTTATTTTTGAAATGGATGATTTTTGCAGTTGTAGTTTTTTTACCTCATAGAGAGACAATCAATGTTTCTCCGAATATATCAACATGTCTAAGGCTTTACATTATTTCTCCAAATTGATTTATTTTCATTTTATACACATAAAGCTGGTCACATTACTGAACTGAAAATTGATTTAGACTCCACTTTCCCTTTTAAACCTTCAAAAATCCATGTCACTGTCAGGGAGCCAGAGAGACTTACATCGTTGAAGCAGAGGTGAAAGCCAGAAGTTGGCAAGTGAGTCATGGAAGAGTCGGCTTCTAGAAGTTGTCAGTCAGTGCACGTTCATGTGTTTTTGGGGCGTAACTTTTTACAAAAATGCAGATTAGAGAGGGTGAGATGTATTGGTTGCATGTTTTCTAAGTGTAGCCTGCTCTTGCTAGCTTTTCCAGGATTGCAAACCCTAGCTTTTAACCCTTGCTTCCCATTTCTTGTCTGGCAGGAGAGAAGCCTTTTAAATGCCCAGTCGATGGCTGTGGCAGATCGTTTACCACCTCCAACATCCGTAAAGTTCACATCCGAACACATACCGGTGAGCGGCCATACTACTGCTCGGAGCCAACTTGTGGACGGTCCTTTGCTAGTGCGACCAACTACAAGAACCACATGAGGATTCACACCGGTGAGATCTTCTATGCCTCAGTCTGATCTTTTGTCTGTTCCATGTAATTCATTAGTCACCAAGCAGTGAATTAATTTCAATTAATTTCAATTAATTTCATTATCATTTGGATACTGTCGAATCACAACCCACATTGTTTCAAGGCACTTCAATATTGTAAGGTCACAACTTGTCACAGTAATTATAATAAAATAAAAACTGACTGTCATTTCTGTCCTGCTTCTCCAGGGGAGAAACCATATGTGTGCACAGTGCCTGGGTGTGAAAAGCGCTTCACAGAATACTCCAGCCTTTACAAACATCATGTTGTTCATACGCCCTGCAAACCTTACAACTGCAACCACTGTGGGAAAACCTACAAACAGATCTCCACACTCGCCATGCACAAACGTACAGCCCACAATGACACTGAGCCCATCGAGGAGGAACAGGAGACATACTTTGAACCACCAACAGGTCAGTATAAAGATCTTGATAAATATGTTAAGAAAATCTGTCAAATGTATCAGATTAGATTGAATTGAATGTAGAACTGCAACAATTACTCATGCTGATAAGCTGATTGACTTCATGGCTTTACCGTCTTCAGTTAGATATTTTGATGTTTTTCTTTCTCATACATGTATATATTTACATAAAGGCTCAGCCTTCTGTTGGAATTAAACCTATCATTTTGAATACATGATGTTGGGCTGTAGAAAATGATTTTGATTAACCATTTTCTGACATTTTATGGGACAAATGATTAATCAAAATCATGATTGCATTTTGTTGATAACAATCAGATCCAAGATGCTAATCGGCTCAGTAGTTTTGCGTAATATTGCTGACAAATTACCTTCTTGGCAGAATGAACATAAGTATTAATAGTGTTGTAACTAAGAGAAGACAAATCTGCAACCAATTAATAACTTTCTAAATTGTGATGAATTTTGTCCTGACAATAAACTGAATATCTTCCAATTTTGAGCTGTCGGACAAGAAATGAACACAAAGGAATTGGAAAATGTCAGTTTGGCCTTATAACCTATATGATTCACTTCAATATTTAATGTTTTTATGAAGAATAAAAATAACAATTTGTTACAGTCCATTACTGTAATAAAACACTTTGGGATATGTGTGACAGCCCCCACAGCTGGATACCACATATAAACACTAGCATATTCCTTCAAAGATGTATAGTGAAGAGGAGAAGGTCTAATATTTGCCATCAACATTTCTTACATTAGAATGTATTCAGCAAAAATATATGTATATGAAAGAAAAACTAAGGTACAGCCGGAAGGTAGGATAGTTCATGTACACGCTGTGAAAGTGTACAGGAAATGTACGTTGATTAAAAAAAAGAATAATAACAATTTCAAATATTAACAAATGCTTTGTATCTTAATTCAGATGCTATTGATGACCCTAACGTGAGTTACTCAGCTACAGTGGTTGAGGCAGATGACTCTGGCTCAGAGCAGCTTACAGTGGAGAACTCCGATATGGTTGGTCAGCAGCACATTGCCTTGGTAACGCAGGAGGATGGGACACAACAACAGGTGAGCAGTAAATTCTTTCCATATAGTTAAACAAATTTGTAGCTTCAACTCAACAGTCTTTACTACCACGGATTATTAGCATTAGGAACGGAAGAAATATTGCAGTCAGAAGATCCAACCTGTAAAATATCAAAAAAGGAAATAATTATAGATTGCAATAACTCTGTTCATTGAGGCAGCATATACTGAGCAACGAACCATGGGTTCTGATCGGCTCTGATCAGTAGTGATAGAAACCTGACACCTAGATGAACAGAAAGGAATTAAAAAAAAACTACTGGTATACCTGCACATTTTTGCGTAACAGAGGTATTTCTGATTACTGCTAATGTTCTTCATGGCCTCTCCCCATGACCTTTAAGTACCTGAGGTGCTGGTAGCTAGCTTTAGTTCCTCAGACTGAGATATTTATCTGTACTAGGCTTCAGGCTGAAAAGCAAGAGACAGAGCATTTGTTGTGCAAGCCCAGAAGCCCAGGGAGATCTGCCCGAGGAGATGAGGTCAGCTGACTTGTAATGTCCTTTCTTAAATTCTTACATCCTTTGTTGAAGAGATTGGCCTGATTTTACTTGTTTTTTGTATGTTATACATTTTTTAACTGTTTAAACTATAGTTTTTTACCAGACTGAACTTCCTTTTTAATATGTTTTAACTTAAATGTTTTGTAGACATCAAATAGTTTTTTTAATTTTTTTTTAATAATCTTTTTCCTTTAAGCCTAAAGCTTTAATACCTTTTATTTTGTTGTCTGGTAAAATACTGCTGAAAAGTCCTCTACAAATATAGATTGATATTGTGTATTTTGATGTTAAACCAAAATGTTAATACAGCAACATCATTTGTGGACAATGTTTGTTTTTTTTTCAACAAAGACCCTGAGTGATTTACCATGAAACTAAATCTTAAATCTGTATTGTGTCTCACATCAGGTCAGTATCTCCGAAGCGGACTTACAAGCTATGGGTGGCACAATAACCATGGTAACCCAGGAAGGCACAACCATAACCATCCCAGCCCACGAACTTGCAACACAAGGTTCTCACTCGGTTACCATGGTAACAACAGACGGCTCCGATGAACAGGTAAAAACTGTCAGAGTTCATTGGTAACACTAAAGTTATGCATTAACACGTCATGTGATAAGAGTTTAGTGTGTCCCAGTTACTTATGTTTAGAAACCAATGTGCTTCCTTGGACCGGTCAATAGTGCCTGAACCCCCACATCACAGGCTTAAGTGCTTGTGTCATGTCAAGGCAAATTACCAAATTAACTCTTTATGGTGCTTAACCAATTCTCTGTTGGACCTGGCCTCAAATGTGTCACAAAAGGTCACTAATTGATTTGTCACGCCAGTGACGCCACATCACAGTAAATAGATCTGAGTACAATGTCTGTCTTCTTCAGGTGACCATCATGACACCCGACATGGCCTCGTATCAAACGGTGGAGGAGGCCGGCTACAGCCAAGAACACGATGGAATACATCCTGTCACGTTACTAGCCACCTCCAACGGCACTCACATTGCAGTGCAGGTTAGTAGAGCGACCTCATAGGAGTGATTAGAATGGTGGGGTGGTTTCCATTTAGTTCAAGATATGATGAAGAGGACACAAGGTACATTAGTCTTTTGTTTTTGCTGAAAATTGAAATGTTCTTGTTAATATGAGACTGTTAGGAGTTTTATGTGACCCTAACAGGAGTTTCAATCAGAACTCAATGGTTAAGTTAACCCCCCCCCCCCCCCCCCCCCCCACATAAACACACCCCAGATCCCAGCCTCTTCACATCCATTTGCTTAAAGGCTTGACCATAAATCCTTGGTAGGTTAGCTCAGGGGGTGGAGACGTGTCATCCCTCCTGCTGGTGCATTCAGACCAAACAGAACCTTACAACCGAGGGATGTGGGGTTTTATTTGTAATTTACTGTTCTTGAAAAAAGGAAAATGTATAAATCATTATCAGCTGTGGTTTTATTTCATTTTGCATTCACACCAATAAAGACGTTTATAGCAAAAGCGAATTTACGAATTTACCTCAAGTCAATACGTAATTAAAAACTGGTTGTATCTACATCAGACAGATTCACTACATGAAAAAGCAAATTTTCTTTAAATACATGTTATGTAAATGTCCACTACTCAGGTCCTTAAACTCTGGGGAGCCTCATTTGCAGCAAAGGTTGCAGGTCTGGTGACTAACCTTTATCATGTAAAACATCTTAGACCATGTTAATTACTAAAGCAATAGAAGCATTCCACCATGTGACTGTCATCAAGGTAAATCAGCTCACTCACTGTCGGAGCTGGTAATTTCTTTAAAGGGGTGCCAGAGTAAATAAATTAAATCAGTAGTGCTGATCAACTCACATTGATTATCAGTATGTCAATCAGTGTTTGTATGATGCACATTGTTTTCTTTTCCTCTGTAGCTCAGTGATCAGCCTTCGCTGGAGGAAGCCATCAGAATAGCATCAAGGATACAACAGGGAGAGTCACCAGGCCTGGATGATTGATGGACTCATTATGGACTATGATTTAGGATCAAAACCATCTCATCATGAGAAATCCTGTCTTCCTCCATGTTTTTTTGTTCCACAAAAGAACTTAGCTTTTATGTGTACATAGTATTTTGATAACTGGAGTTCAGCTATGCTATTTTGTTCCTCAGCCAAAAGAAATGGGAGAGCAGAAAAATGCTTTCTAATGTTTATGGTGCACAGTGTAAAGTGCAGTGTACAGCGAATGCTATTTCTAATAAAAAAAAGTGTGATTAATGGACTGTACTTGATTTTGACCACCTTAACATTTGCTCAGATGTAAAGTAAATTTTCTGTGATCTGTTAGAATCATGACCAGATACATTTTATAAGAAGTCGCCCACAAAAGTTTGTTGTTGGGCCCCAATCTGTCCTCACTATACTGTGGCACTTTATTTAAAGTAACCAATAAAATAAAGAGTAGATTAGTTGATTAACTAAAAATGTATCTGCATCCAAATTGAAAACTGATTGATATTTAACTTTTTTTCTCGCCAGCTTCTGGAATGTGAGTACTTGCAAGTTTTCTATGATGGTAAACTAGATATTTTCATGTTTTCAACACCTTCTCTTGGTCATCAGGTTATAATGATGGGCATAATGGGTCTTTTTTCATACTTTATACACAACGCTGAACAGTTGGGAGACTGATAAGTAAATCGGTTATTGCAGCCTTATATAATAGAACAATTCTACCTTGACGTAGGATTTCTGTGTTACTTTTACTGGACTGACTGAATTCTGGAATTAAAACTAAGTTTTGGCTCATCCAGGAGAGCTCAAATTTATGTTAAATTGATTAAATTATACAGATGGAAATTATATAAAGTAAACATGGTGTTGGCATCTAAATTGTAAAAGTGGCGTATTGGAACTTTGTGCTGCAGAGATCGGATCAGGGGTCAACTTGTATTTGGAGTTCTTCTGGTGTCTCTCCGGCTCTTTGATCGCACCGTCTCAATAACAGACGCAATGACTCTGATGTTCGCGCCACATTGTTGCTGGGCCACTCATGACGTAACGTCTCCAGATCACTCTCAGGCACGCCCATCTTTCAAATTCCTGTACCGCACTGTGATTGGTCGGCCTTAGTCTCGTGACCAACGGTCGCGGGAAGGTCTTTGCCACGCGCGTGATAGGAAGAGGGTAGTTGTTCGCTCATTCCAAGTTTAGCGTAAACATAGGTTTGGTTTTATTGCTGAAAGACGTGTTTGCGTTTCGGTGAACTCAGCGCAAGGAGGTGACGGACACCGATACTCGACTGGACCGGGAGGTTTCTAATCTAACGCCGACTTTGGACGTTGCCCTCACGGTGAAAACAAGCTAACTCCGGGGCTACTTCTCAGCGCTTGATGGGCGTGTAGGAAATAGCAGACACGCTAACTTTTTTTCACGATGTTAACTGACTTTTAAGCACTTCATTGTAGCTTGTTGTCATTTTTAGTTCGATACCTTGACTTTAAGGTAGTTAAAAGATAAAATAGGATTGGGTTTTCGGTCGGTCGGACCGTAGTGGAAGCCCAACCGCGTGTTTCACCCGTCGACGAAGCCGGGGTTTAAACCCTGATCATGTCGAGCTACAGTCGCCATCGACACGGATCCCCCTCTCCGAAGACTGGGCCGATTCGGCAAAAACTGCAGTTTACATCCAGCGACGGAGAAGACGAGCCCATTGAGGATGCTAACAACAGTACTGGAGGAGAGTCCGGCTTCACGGAGATGGATTCCCCGATGCCTGTACGACGAGACACCGCCGATAAGCGGTTGGACGGCGGCAGCAGCCCCTTGAACCAGTCCGGCGGGGACGACGACGTGGAGCTGTGGGACGAGGAGAGTTTCGGTTCACCGTCTCATCTGCGGTCCCCGACCAGTGTCCTCTTCGCCAACTGTTCACCGTCACCGAGGAAAGGCTCGCGGCTGTACGGAGGCTCACCGGAGCGGTCCTACGTCCAGGACGACGGGGAAGGATCCAGCTCCCCGATCCCAGACTGTCCTGACACACCTCCACACAAAACCTTCAGAAAACTCCGTCTTTTTGACACACCACACACACCAAAGGTTAGTATTTGTCTGTGCATGGTTTAAATCATCGTTCAATAATCCCGAGAGACTAATTTATCGAGTATCAGTGGCATGTTTTACCCCTGTTTTGCACGGGCCGCAGATCAGACTCTGGAGAACAGCTTACAACTCATGGTAGATTTCCTCAGATGTCTTTAAGCTACCTCTGCCAGTTTGCACACTTTGTGTTTGCACTATTGGCTCTTTTCAGGTGTCTGAGAAATTCAATAAGCAAAACCAAGCGTATACAAGTGTCTCTGTCGGTTAACGATCAAGTGACCCGCTTACTGTACATCTGTAATCATTGCATAATACTTTGCCTGTAATCAGCCTTGCAGATGAATGGTTTTATGCCTGGCCATGTCTTTATCCGTGATTTCTGCGTTGCACAGCATTGTCTTTGAAACTCCAAAGTTTAACCAAGATATTCCTCAAAACCTTATTTTATTAACACATTCCAGTTTGTCAACTAGGTTTATATCTAAGCATGATGTCAAGTAGTCATATTTTTCTAGTCTTAACTGTCTGTCTCTGTTACTGGACTCAAATTAAAAAAGTAATAAATCTGTCTTTTTCAGAGTTTGCTGTCCAGAGCCAGGGGCTCCGGCCCAGGGTCCTCCAGCAGGAGGGTTGCCCTGTTCAAGAATGTGGAGCCTTCAGCAAAGTCAATCACTGACGGCAACAGGAGACAGCAGACCCCTCTGGTCAATTTTAACCCATTCACCCCGGACTCCCTCCTCATCCAGTCTGCCACTCAACAGAGGAACAACAGGAAACGGGCACACTGGAATGAGTATGTTGCTCAGATGTTCTCTCACTGATCCTCACTCATGTTAGAAATACCATTGTTCTCGGATGTATAGTAGTTGCACTTGAAAAAACCTGCTGATTTTCCAAAGAGGAGGTATGCTTAGACCAGCTGCAGTCAATATGTTGTATGCACACTTTCCATCCTGTTGCTTTATAACTAAACGACTTTACACATTGGTTATTGCAGTAAGGAGACAGTAGTTAACCACTAATACTAAGAGGGGCGTCTCACACCTTTTTAACCACCAGCTTGTACACAGATCAAACCTATTGTTATAATAACCAGAAACGTTAAAGCCGTTGACGGTGGCCAGACTTTTTGGCTGGGAACCAAGACCTCATGGTTACTGGTGAACTCTGCCATGTGCTTGTGAAGCCCTCAGTGCTGCCCCCTGCTGTATAGAATGTTAACCCACTTTTGTGTTTGATCTTACAGCTCATGTGGTGAAGACATGGAGGCCAGTGATGGTGAAGGAGAGGAGGAAGCCCTCCCACCTTCCAAGGTAATTAAATGTTTTTATGATTATATGCAATAATGACACAGTGTTATAGACTTTTACACATGCACCCAGAGATACATTTTATATATCTATTTTCATTAGATGTCTGTTTTTATTTGATTAATAAAAGCCAATACAAATTATTTATTGAAAACAGCCCCAAAACATTCAGTTTAAATGATACATGCGATTGTTATAAATAAAGAATTGTGCAGAGTCATTGGATATATTGAGCAATAGCCGCTGTAGCTCTGGGTACAACAAGTAGAACCCGTTAAGGTTTTCAAATAATTTCTTATGTAAATTGACTAAAACCAGTTCACTGAGAAAACCTGTTTATTTACAGTGGTTATGCTAAATATCCAATGTGAAGCAGAAAGAGTACAAGCTTCATGACAGAAAAGAATGCTGTTGAAAACCAGCTCTTCAAAATGTTAATGTTTTGATAAAGCTCTCCATCTGCCTGCAGAGGATCACCATGATGGAAAGCAACATGATGTCACGGTACGCCTCAGAGTTCCTCGAGCTGGAGAAGATCGGCTGTGGGGAATTTGGTGCGGTGTTCAAGTGTGTGAAAAGAATCGACGGCTGCGTCTATGCCATCAAGCGATCGAAGAAACCCTTGGCAGGATCAATAGATGAGTATGTTGAAAAACTCTACATATTTTTCATTTTAAGTATCTTCTTTTTATGAGTCTTAAAATTAAAATTATTGGCAAGGACATAAAAAAAGTTAGCCTTGTCTGAGGTTTTCGTTTTCAATGCAAAGTATGCATCAGATGTAAATTGATTAAAACAACCTGTTGCCCTCCTCCACAGACAGAACGCCTTACGGGAGGTGTATGCCCACGCTGTGCTGGGTCAGCATCCCCACGTGGTGCGGTACTACTCGGCCTGGGCCGAGGATGACCACATGCTCATTCAGAACGAGTACTGCAATGGAGGTACACTGTCAGACGTCATTGCAGAGAACTACAGGCGGCTCAGCTACCTGTCGGAGCTGGAGCTGAAAGATCTGCTTCTACAAGTCACACGAGGACTCAAGTACATCCACTCTACGTCTCTGGTTCACATGGACATCAAGCCCAGTGAGTATATAAGAAGAAAAGTAACCGTTTAAAGATTTGTATAAAATCAGAAATTGCCAGCTGATACAAAGTCTGTGAGACAACACTAATGTAACTAGGGCTTTCATGGTTCCTTGAAATGCGTATAAGTTTGATGCGGAGAAAAAAGTACTGGTATATTAAATTGTTTTGCAAAACCGAAAACAAATTGTTACGTTAGCAATTGGTTAATACTTCCAAACGTTCTGCTTCACATCCATTCCCAGGTCTTGTCTAATGATTAATTAGTGATGTTATTGTGAATATACTCTGAGGACGTAGGAACACATGTGCAATAAATGTCAGTATATCGATGTAATTATACAAATAAACCCTGCTGGTTTTTATTGATATTGTCTTTGATAAAAGTCTGTGAAGAATCCAGACTCTTCACGTGAAGGTTTTCTGGTCAGAAACTAACGGAGGCATTTATCTCTTGTTTCTAGGCAACATCTTTATTTCTCGGAAAGCTGTAGCGAGCTGCGATGACTGTGATGATGAAGATGGTCTGGTCACCAGTGCTGTCTACAAAATTGGTAAGATGCTCAAACGGCTCTTGTATAATGACTAACTGCAATTGAATCTTTAAGCTACTTTTTTTATTCAACCGATTTTTTTGGGGGGGATTTATACTCCGAATTACGTGGTCATCCTTGCACCTAAAATCTATTTTGTATGTGCTTGCTCTTCAGGTGATCTTGGTCATGTGACAAGAGTAAACAATCCCCAAGTGGAGGAGGGGGACAGCAGATACCTGGCCAATGAAGTTTTACAAGAGGTTTGTAATCCTGCATACAAACTTCCTTTTGAACAAGTAAAGCTTTAAACAAGGTCCCTAACTAGTTTTGTTTTCTTTGTACGTAGGACTACACTAACTTGATGAAGGCAGACATCTTTGCGCTTGCTCTGACTGTTGTCAGTGCCTCTGGGGCCGAGCCGCTTCCCACCAATGGAGACAAATGGCACGAGATCCGACAAGGAAAACTTCCAGCCATCCCTCAAGTGCTTTCTTCAGAGTTTCTCAGCCTCCTCAAGGTAACAGCCAACAAGTCTAAATCTAAATATTTGAAATTCTGTCTTCTAAGTTAATTAGATTGTTTTAGATTTGCACCTTTTAAAGAAGATATCTGAAGTGTTTATTTCACTCCCTTTCCTGTCACGGCTGTCAACGTCTTTTCTGCCATGTCATTAACAAACTGATAAATATAGAAAGAAATCTACTGTCAACTATAAAAACTAATTAATTTCAGCTAAACAGACTGTCTTGCTGATTAATAATTTGTAATGTACATGTTTATGTCTTGCCTTAATTTCTATAGGGTGATATCTTTGTCCCTGTGTTTCTTTTCCAATTACCGTTTAGTAGCTTTTCTTTCTGGCCTAATCGTGTAATTTTTTTTTCTTGTACTTCAGCTGATGATCCACCCTGATCCAACAAGGAGACCATCAACTTCTGAACTCATCAAACACCCAGTGCTTCTCACCGCTGCCAGAATGAGTGCTGATCAGCTCCGAGTCGAACTCAACGCTGAAAAGTTCAAAAACGCACTGCTACAAAAGTAAGTAAAGGGCACTCAGAAAAATTCCCTCAGTGGAAAAGACTCCAAATTTAAGTGTCTGTTTACGCATTTGTTAGGGAGCATAATAAAGCTGAAATAACAAGCCAAATCAACTGCTTATGTAATCACATCAATGTTTCCATTGACCCTGATTATGGTGAAATTCTGGCTTAATCCCAAAAAGCTTTTTAGTGTATTCAATTTAGACCAATACTATTGGTGTTTGATATTTCTTTGTCTTTCTGAAAAGGTGGTACTGATTATTTATTATTTCATATATAAAATTATCATTATATTTACATCAACAGTAATCTAATCAGGAAGTAGTTTGATAATCAATCACTGAAGATTTTTACAAGCAAATATGACAGATGTTCAGTTTTTGGCACCTCTTGTAGCTGAACTCTTTTGGGTTTTTGGCATTAATCAGGGAAATAAAAGACAGATTAATCTATTGTGAACATAATTATTAGCACCTGTATTATAGTAAGATTGAAAATGATAATATGCAGCCTTGATTCAGTTTAAGAAAGAGTTGTGGTATCATTAATACTGATCTGTATGTGTTTGTCTTCCCCAGGGAGCTGAAGAAGGCCCAGGTGGCCAGGGCGGCAGCAGAGGAGAAGGTTCTGTCCACCGACAGGGTCCTGACCCGCTCCACAGTCCAGTCCAACCCCAGAACCTCCAGACTTATCGGAAAGAAGATGAATCGGTCGGTCAGCCTCACCATCTACTGAGTCATTAATCCAACCTGACAGGATGGTAGCTCATGAACCTTTACTCAGACCCTTCAGTTGAAGTGGTCTTGATTTTCTTATCAGAGGTTGGTCAAGGTGTTGGGCTCCGCAGCTCAACGGAAGCTGTAGACTTCTGCCACACCGAACTTGAACTCCCCTCGATGGACTCTCATTGCCAACACAGTTAAGCCTTTTTGCCAACGAACTTTATTTGGAGAAAAAAAACTCATTCCTCAAAGGTAGTTACTTTACCTTTACACTCTGTCATTCCTTAAGTTTGCATGGACGTCGGTGTCTCTCTGTGTCTGCCCTTGCACTTCCCTCGACAAAGCCGAAGTCCGTTGGCAGCGCAACAAAGCTGCAGTGAAGCTCTCTTCAGTGTGAATGTACTTGCCATCGCCGTGTGCACCTTACTGCCTGTCAAAAGCCTGATGCTGGGTATCAGAGGGTCTGAGAACTGATGATTTCTGTTTCTGTAATGGAGCACTTTGGAGGCAAAACGTGGAACTTCCCACGTTGCATTTTTTTGTTTAATAGAAAAGAACCTGCTGCTATTGATGTTTTGTATGTATCAGGGTTTGGCCAGTTTCAGGTTGGATTGTTCTCAAGGTCATTGGCTCTTATTTTGAAAGTAGCAGGAGTCCATCAGCCCTTCCCTCATATCACACCTTGTCTTTTTTCTGTTTGGATAAAAAAAGGACTCGTGGCATTTTGGAAAATAATCTTGAAGTACCAAACCTGGTGATTGAAATCATCTGTGAGGTTAGAATGGATCCATGTTGTGATTTTCCCTGTTGATTGGTGCTGCCAACCCTGCCTTGTAGCATTGCAACAATCATCCTGTTTTATTGGATTCTCGTGTATTCTGTCCTTTTTTGTTTTTCTCATGCCGTCATTCCCATGAGGCTCTCCTTCACTTAGAGAAGTATTCATCTCTTTGTTCTGTTAAACTCTAACACACAAAACTTTTTGTTGTAACATGTACATATGTTCTTTAATAAAGTCTCTTCTACACTCTTCACTGTTGAGTGATTATTTGTGTTGCAGAGGGAATATTCTGTCAGATTGTATTATACAGTTTTCTGCAGTTTCAACTTCAATCACTTGGTAAAGATTATTTCTATCTGCAGGGTTTGAACTACTTGTACAGGTTTGTTTTAGAGTTGAAACAAGATAGATGATTAATTACAAGAACGACCAATACAGTGCCAGTTCCTCAAAAGTGACCAAACATTTCTTTTGGGGTTCGATGTTTGGACAAAACAAGCCTTTGTTAAGGGGATTAGCAGGGGTTGTTTAATTCTCCATTCTGTTTCATTACAGGGGAATTAAAAAACTAATTTGCAGATCTGTTCAGCTTTTCATCAAGATGATTTTAAACAGTCATTCAGTACATAATATTAATGTGAGCAATCGATAGAGATGATCAGTCCATAGATATTCATAAAATATGAATATATATATATTGATCGGATGTTTCCATAATAATTTTGTTACATTTTTTCCCCCAGGAAGTGGTTTCAGATATTTGATGCTTGTGCCTTGTTTGCATTGAACAACAAACACTTTGAATCACCTGTCCTGTTCCCTGAGACTCATTGATACTGTCCAGTCTTGAGCATGAAATTTACAATGAGCTGATGGTCCTGTATAATGTCAGCATGTGTGTGAACAGGAGCCTTGCCATAGACGAAGCAGGCACCAATTTTGTGAGGGCTCACCTAAATTCTACGAGACTGGAACTGATACTGTGGTTACAAAACCCTCAGCCACAAGGTTTGAAATCTTCAGAGGTTTGTGTGGGTATGATGTGCCTGGGGTGGTGGTGAGGCTTAGCTGCTTTACTATGTGCACATCACGCAGTCCAATATAACAGCCCATTCAAGTTCCTTTTGTATTGATGTTTGTTATCATTTTAGACAAAGTTAGTGTAGCTGCTGAATCCCACTAATTACATAATTTAATATTATTTGAGTTTTATTGTTTATTTTCCACATACATGTTATTGTAATTATAGGCAGTTGTTTTTTAGGCAATATAAAGGAAATATGTAATATTCTTTAGGGGCTTGAGCAGTGGCTTCTCTGGGTTTAAAATGATAGGAAGTAGGTGACAACATTGAATCTGGGAATTATGTGTCTCAAAGCTACATTTAAAGCACAGTAAGAATCAAAGTTTAACAAGGTACCTTGGTAACAATATATCCCAGAGAAATCAATCTACTATATAAGAGTACTGAATTTGAGACTGATTAAGATTAAGATGCATTTATTAGTCCCAAACACATGCACAGACATGCAAAGGCACACTCATGCAGGTAGGGAAATTTAACCTCTGCTTTTGTCCCATCTGGTGCAGGACACACAGAGCAGTGAGCGACCATGTACGGCGCTCGGGGACTAGACAGGGTAGGGAGACTCTTGGATTTTTGGACAGATCAATCCAGGTTCGTCTTTTGTTGTCTCTCCGTGGAGTCGAACCAGAGACGAACCATAGTCCAAGTTTCTGCCACTAGACCACCGCCTCTCCCTGATACTATGATTATTATTATATATATATTATTATTTTATTATTATAAGTGACTGGAAGATTACACTGCATTAGATAACAAATAAGTGTTTATTTGTAGATTGCTGTGGTCATTATTTATTATTTACCAGTATGCTAAAACACTGTTTACCCCTGAAACTTGAGAAGTTTTCTGTGGACCCAGACCCTTCACCCCCCCCCCCCCCCCCCACCCCCCCAAAACGGGCCAAATGTGACACAACAACACAAACACTGATGTGTGTATGTATGTGTATCTCTCGCTGAGCGGTGCTGCAGCATCATCATTGTCCCGCATCACGTGACCTGTGCCAGTCCGCGCGATGTGTGTGTGTGCAGCAGGGACAGCTCACTCACACGTTCAGAGGAGGAGGAGAGAGGAGACACACACAAACATAACTCCAGAGGGGAACCAGAGAGAAAAGAAGAGGTTGACTTGTTGAATCCTCCATCATGGCGCTGAGGGACGAGCTGCTGAAGTCGATCTGGCACGCGTTCACTGCTCTGGACGTGGACCAGAGCGGGAAAGTCTCCAAATCTCAGCTGAAGGTAAAAACCACACTCGACAATAGTTTCCCATCTTACTGTGAAAGACTGCGGTGAGCGCACACGCCTCCTCTCCCCGCCACTAACACGATTAACCTGTTAGCACAGAGGTTGAACCCGGACTGCGGCTGCTCACCTGCTGATCGCCTCCCGCTGATCGCTTATTAGAAACTTCAGCAACTTCCGCGAGAGAACCCACCACAATACAACCACAAACCAATGCCTGTGTCGAATCAAAAGGTGTTGAATGCAGTGGTTATATTGGTTTAGAGGTCACTGTGGTGCCACTGGGACTGACACCAGTATCGGTCTGTGACACCCAGAAGGAATGAGCAGGTGTTGAAAAGTGATGCTAGTACAGCTAAAGGGCTTACATAAGATTGGGGGTCATTACTCTAGTGCCCAAATGGAAGGTCCTCTGTGTTAACTTTCCCTCAGAGCTAATCTAAGCAGTATTATTCTAAAATGATATTAAACCTCCGTGTCGTGGAGTGTTTTCTGCCTGTAAACATCTTGATACGTATTCATGTCCGATGTTTCATGGTTAAATGTATTGTTCATTGGAGGAGAGCTGGCTCAGTCAGTGGAAAAATCCAGATGAAAGCGCAGCTCAGCGAATCAAAACTTCGAAACATCGAAACTTTTTTAAGTTTCCTGAAGATAACTCGACATGTATACAACTTTGTGACATGCCCACATATCTCCAGGTCTGTTAACGCTGCAGTGTGCCAGCCAGACATTGTTCCCAAGCTGGAAATATAAACAATAAAGGTCAGGGTTTCAGGTCAGCAGTGTCTGAATCTCAAGAGAAGGGCTTTCAGTCGCCGCAGTGGACCAGAATGCAATGCAGCTTGTTGTTGAAAGAGGAGAATCCCCGTCTTTTTTCTGACCCAACACCCTCTTTCCAAAGCATCCTCTATGTGTACATGTTTGATCACCATCTGAATGCAGCAGGGTGGCCAAAGATGTTCTGTGAAACAAAGGAAATCAACAGGTTAAGCAAAAAAGATACATTTGTCAATAGCTGTTCTTGTTTCAAAAGTTACTCCTGACATGGGTTGGTCGTCACAGAATGAAGCAAGCGGTCGATCCTGGAGTCGGATTCTCACAAATACAATGTACATGTCAAAGTCGAAGCTACGAGCCAAGAGGAGCAATACACACAGTTCATGAAAGCTGTGTAATAATTGGAGGAGAAATATCTAGTCGTACAACAGCAAATTAATTGGTAACTATGGTTACTGTTTGAGGCGACAGGGCCTAAACCTCTGGTTCCAGTTTATTAAACGGGAATATTGCAGATTTGATTTGTCTCGTACGATGAAGCAGTGCACCTGCAACATGGAATAACATACAGAATAAAAACATAAATCTAAATCATATTTAACTCTTGCTTTGGCTATCTGGCAAATTGGACTCTTTCTTATTTGTGTTTTCTTGGTGTCTCTGAATGTTTTATGTTCTGTACTCAACTATATTGTAGATTAGGTCTCTACCTCATAGAGAATAGAGGTTGATTGAATGAATGAAAAAAGTCAATTGAATATCTTTTGAATTAGACTAGAGACTAAACCAGACACCTAAAGACGTCATGTTGGACCTTGGGAAATTAAAATTTTGTTCTGAGAAAAAACGCAAATGTCCTCATGTTAGAGCTTCTCAAATAGGAGGAGTTGCTTATTTTCTCTGTTTTTATATTGTGAACTAAATATTTTGAGGGCCTGAGCACTAACAGTATGAGGACCCTGTTGGGGGATTACTTAGATTATTGGGTTTTGTATTCTTAGTCGTACTGATCGATCTATTAGAAGATGTCACATTGTTCTCAAGGACCCTGTGATGGACATTTCCTGTTTTATTTTATAGACCATTGACCTAATAAATGAACAACTTCTAATAAACACGAAGTTCGAACCTAAGTCTTTTCCCATCATTCCAGGTGCTGTCCCACAACTTGTGCACAGTGATGAGGATCCCACACGACCCCGTGGCCCTTGAGGAGCATTTTAAAGACGATGACGAGGGTCCCGTCTCCACCCAGGGCTACATGCCCTACCTGAACAAGTTCATCCTTGATAAGGTCAGTCAACAACAATGATTGTCACTGGAGAACCACTTGGTTTGTGGCACATGCAACTCAAATGTTTGTATTTAAAGTAAGCCAGTAAAAGTAGAGTATAATATAATTATACCTGTTTTGTGTTGATGCAAGACATTATATTCAACCTTATTTGGTTGATACATAAAGTCAGCAAAAAAGGATCTGAAACAGCTAAAGTTCATTAAAGTGCATAATGGTTCAGGGTTAACATTTAGAAACCCCAGCTGCTCTCACTACGGCTTGTCACAGGTTTTATTGCAGTGTGCTATAAGATACACTTCATCTCGTTGTATGGGAAATGAGACATACTCAGGAGAACTTCAACAGACTTGACAGCAGACCTGAAAAAGGACGTGGCACGAAGTTCAAGGGTTTGATTTCCAGTTGGGCCCTTTTTTTTTAATTTCCATTCAGATTTATCTGAAACAACATCCTCTGACTGTCTCGCTGCCAAATCCAGATAAGGCAGCTTGTTGTTGTTTTAATCCTCAGAGTGGACCTCAGTAGTTTGTGCCATCTCAGTATGGATTGTGGCTAGTATGTGATCGTTGTGTTATTGTTTCTTTCATTCAGTTAAGAGGACATTTTTTATATCTTTTTTAACAATGCAGCCAATTCAGAATATTTTGTTAGACTGTGAAAATCCATTGACACATAGCATTTATATGTTGTGCTGTGTCACAGTGTTATTTCTGGCTTTGTAATGAGCTCAAACCGCAACACAGCACCAGTCATTGAACACTCAGTCGATTCATTCAGCTGTCTGTCTATCCCTCCGTCTGTCCCTCCCTCCGCCCGTCCCTCAGTGATGATGTTATAACGGCTCACAGCATGAATGAAACGCTGGTGATTGTTGTTCTAGGCATCATGACAAGAGAAAAGGCCTCTCTGTTTGTGATGTCATAAGAAGCCTTGAACTCTCGCTGGTTGTCTGGTATCCTTGCAGGATGATGACATGATGATGGTCTATGGGTGTTGCCATGGTGAAAGGTTTGGCATTCTGTTGTGTCATAAAAACTCTCCTAAAGGTCAAAGAACCTTTGACCTCAAATAACCTTTGACCTTCGGTTGGACCAGCGTGTCTGCCCAGGTCATTACAAGTCTCAATGTGGATTCCCTCTCCTCAGCACAAAGGCCTTTTAGGTATGAAACAGTCTGGAATATCTTCTCTTGCTTTGTTCGTTCATCAGTCCGAAGAAATCAGCCCAATCTTCACAATTTGTTGCTAACATTTCTCACTTGTTTCGCTTGAATGCTACAAATGATTTTCTGATGATGGAATAATCGGTGTCTGACTAACTTTGGCAGCTCTAAAAATAAGTCATCATCATATCTTGTGTTTTTCCTTCATGCTGTTGGTGTTTGGTGGTCTTAAATTAGACTCGCTGAGACCTGAAGAAATGCAGCATACTTATTTTCTGAACTCCTCTGATAAATTGATTATTGTTTAATGTTTTTATGGTCTTCTGTAGTCATAGTTGAAGGCTGCTTGGATTATTCCACGGGGTAATTAAAAACACCTTTACAGTGCTTATTAGATAGTTATGATGAGATTTTAAATATATTGATTTAATTCATATTCAAGTCTTGCAACATAGATCTAAACCTTAAAATGATGGATAAATGATGTGCTAGTGTCCTTATGAAAACATAAACATATTTGATTCATGATTTTTTTTTTTAAAGAAACAAAAACCAAGTTTCATGTGGCCTCTGTTACACTGAAGGGATTGTAGCACATCTGTCAAGGTTAAGGCCGGAGCTGGTGCCACTGTTGTTGCTGAATTTTTTTTCCCTCAGAGATCTTAACAGTCTATTGTGTAACTTTGCCCCGTGGGATCTTGTCACAGCCACTGCGGGCCGCTGCTTTTCGTGAGGGTTGTGATGACGGTTCAGCTAAAATTATCTGTGTGTCAATTTGTGTTAAATCTTTTTTCTGTTAAAACGGAAGGACTCAGAAAAGGAACGAATAACTTTAGACTGTTTTGACAACATGAAAACATGTTTATCTGCCCCAGCTCTCTATGGTAATTAGAGAAATATTCACATCCATAACATGTTTTTCATCTGTATCCTTGATCAAATGTAATAACTCAACCCATTTGACTAATATTCACATGAGAGTACAAAAAATACAGTCATGTGAATGGGATCTAAAGGTGACTGGACAGTGTGAGTTTGTTATGTTTGGTTTGTATTTGGTTTGAAAAGCAAACGTCTCTGGGAAACAGGAACTCTTTTCTTCTAGTAAAGGAGCCACTGGAGTTAGCTTCAGGAAAGCAGACGTGACGTCATGAGCAGATGTTAATACCCCCCCACCCATCCACTGAAGTGGTGGTGACCTCTCAGTAGAGAGCAAGGGCGTCGGTTGGTACATTCAACTGCTCTCACTCCTGAGGAAACTCCACCCTCTCCCACACACTAGGAGACTGTGTACATGTATGCATGTTTGTGTGAGTTGTTGTGTATGCGCATGTTTGCGTTGTCATCAGAGACCTGAAAAGCAGGACAACAACAACCTATTTTACACACTGATAAAGTTGATGGTCAAGAAAAATGTAAACATGGAAATACCTTTTAAGTTATGTGTATGTTAATAACTCATCTTGAATGTCATCAAATCGGAAAAAAAGCAGGAAAACATGTCCTGGCGTTTACCTGGTAATTTGATTCACCCGCAAAGTGACTCAAAAACAGATCACAGAGACACAAAATGATTGCTTAAAGACCTTACAACCATAGAGACAACAACAAGTACACACAAAACAGCTCCAGAAAATACTAAGACAGCTGAAAGGGACACAACATGATCACAAAGACGAGTACAAAGCTATTCAAAAATAGCCCAAAGACACATGAAACGACTGCACATGCACAGAACCCAAACTAATGAGACAAACAAATTCATACTACAAAATGATGCAAAACAGCTGATAAGAGTAACACACATTTCATAGTTGATAGAGGATAAATAATCACAAAGAGAGAGACAATTATCTTTACAAGACATTTTCTGGTGGTCTTTCCTCTTTGTAGAGAGGAAGAGGAACTTGTACATGTCCGTGTCCAGGGTTGTTTTGCCTTATCATTAGTCTACGTGTGTGTCATCCTCGTCTTCTCTGCCCCAGTCAGTAACAATGCAGAAGTAACTAAAGTGCAGAATTGCAAACCCCTGAAATTTCTTCTTAGCAAAGTACAAAAACAATGACAACTGTGTCATTGTGGTGAAACCTGAAACTGAAACGCCAAAGACAGAAGAGACAGAGGTGACATTGAAGCTCAGAACTCAGCACTTTGTGGTTCGTTGGAGTGAAACATTCCTCAGAAACAAGTGTCCCTCTTAACCCTGAACTATCCCGAGTGTGTCTGTGTGTCTGAGTGTCGTGTTGGGCTGTAATTATTCCTCCTGTCCACACTGACTGTAACAGAAATCCTCTCTAATGCTATAACCATTGAAAGTCCTGATTCAGTGCAAAAAAATTATTAAAGCTAATCTGAGGCTTCAGGAGGCTTTATGACTTTTTAATCACATTCTGTTTGTCGTGATGTTTTCATGGACGTGTATCCATGCTGAGCTGCTGTGGTGCGACATATGGGAGGACATTTCACGTTGATAACACATAAATTGTAAGATAACAACATGTTGTGACAGACACACAATTCTTAAAACAGCTTAAGATACACTGAAGGATTTTTACACAGAACTGGTGGATTGTAAGATGACTAATACACTGATACTTGTTCAATTAAATAACCTCCCAGCTAACACCTGCAGTCTGTCTGAACATTTTGTTCTCTGGAGCCTTAAAAACTTCTCAGTTCCTCTTGACTTAAATATGTCATCTTCTAACATCCACTCAATACTGGTCCTGTCCCTTCAGGTAAATATTTAATTTGCAGCAACCCCCCTGATCAAATAGCAGGAAGTCTTGTTGAACTGGTAACGAGCTGTGTAATTGTCCCTGCTTCACTCCTGTGGACTTTCTGTGAGAGCTTCAAATGCTGCTGCTCATTAAGCCGGAGTTTGGCTCCTGAATCCTAATGGACATGTGGCGGTGGAGCTGAGGGCAGGCAGCACTGACAAGGCTCTTATTGTTGAAGTGTAGAGGCCGAGAGAGTGATGGACGGAGCGAGAGGAGGAATAGAAAAAGATGGAGGCCGAGAGTCACCGAGCCATGAGGACAAAGACTAGCACGATGAGCATGACACAAAGAGTTGCTCTCCCATAACAAACTGTGCTTTCACAGCATCATGCTGTTCCCCTCGTCTGTGTGCTGACTCACTCAGGACCCCAAGTCTGAAACAGGCGGCCGGATGATGCACACGAGTCACCACCTGAACACAACAAGTTTTTCAGTCAGATGTTTGTGCCCTGACTTGGAAATATGATAACTTGAAATTCATAATAGGAGAAACGCTATCTTGCTGGTTGTAGAGATGGCTATAGAAATAGTCCAGTAAGTTTTTACCCTTGTTCTCTAATGTTACAGGTTGATGGAAAAAATTTACAATATCATCATTACACACAAATAGACATATGGAAAGTGTAAACAACCTTAGTACAACATGAAAAGAGTACTTCTCAACTGATTTGCTTGACCCTAACCCAGTTTATTGGTCCAACAGCTTTCCTATAAATCGTATCTCCATTGAGGTTATAATGTTTTTTGTGGTTGAAATAGATTAATAGAGGTTTAATGTCTAAGTCTATCAGTTGGGGGGGGGGCGATATTTGTGCTGCAGTTATACTGTGTTGTATTTACTTAGAGATGTTTCTCTCTTAGCATGTGAGCTCTGAGGAAAGTGAGGACTATCAGGAACATACTGAGCCTGTGGATGCACAGAGGTATATTATGTTGGAGGAAATGATTGGTGTTTCCATTAGAAAAAGCTGTAGCATGTTCTCTTAAATACAAACTTTTCACATTGAGTTTGAAGGGGAGGGAGCTATGGAGATTCTGGGTGGAGCATCACTTTAACATCCAGCCCAGGTTTCCACAAAGGCACTTGCCCTAAATTAGCACAATAGACAGTTACATCAGATCCTGTGCTGCCTTAGAATAGTCCACGCCACTTCACTGCAGTCATTCACGAGGACTGAATGTCTGACTCAGCACATCAAATGAACATAATGAAACGGCCATGAAAGAAATTAGGATCACATTCACAGAACAAGATTGAGATGCATCAGAGTACCAAGTTTTTTGGAGATTTCTGATTTTTTTCAAGTGGTAAAGCTCTGAGCTGTTTTTTCATGTGATGTCACAGCTCAAGTTGTGTGATATCAACACAACAATCAATTTATCAACATCAGCAATTTATTTGACTCAAGATCCACTTATTGGAGTTTTTTGTTACCTTCAACCTAAAGGTTTCATCACCAGAAGGGATTTTAATGGAAGATCAGAAGCTGTTATAAACCAAATGAAAATGAACCTTTCAATTATTACTCCCACTAGGGATGATGGTGATATTATGGAGAGCATCAGTACCACTAGCTTGAGGATCTCAGTGGAATCTCTTCAGCATTACTTTCATCTCCCTTTTTATAAGAATAAATCGTGCTCCTCTGGTTTACTTTCTATGTTGTAAAACAAGGTGGTTTCCATTACACCTGAAGTTACTTGAGTCACTGTAACTTGGTTTTGTCCATTCATCGTACACACAACCCTACAGCACATGTAAATCATGGAATTATAATAATCATAAGTTAAGGCAAACTGTTTATTGTGTAAAAAGCACATGGCTCAGACATTGAGGTCTGAACTGGAGAAACAATACACCAGGAAAGAACAAATGTCAACGCAACTGTGTATATCATTTTCTTCTGAAACACATCCATAAAGTTCTCGTCCCACATTGGCTCTAGTTACAACATGACAACATGTTGTTCCGTCAGAATTTTTTCTAATGGCTTACAACTAATCTATAAAATCTATTCACCATACCTTCCTGTTATTTTGACTAGTAAAGCTAATATAAGTTTATATAGAGTTGATAATATCAGGAGTGTCACAGTCACAGTTAACATGTGAGTGATGTTTGTGGACAGGTTCATGTTGTTGCTGCTGTAACTGTTGATATCTTTATTGTGTTCTTTTCTGTGTGGAGATTGTGAAACCAGGTTTTGCTTCGCAAGCTGCCCTCACCACATTTCTCACAAAGTCTATGCAAATAGTGGTTTTTGAAAAGAAAAACTTCAGTCCATGTTTTTCAAGTTGTTTTTCGGGGTTAGCTGGTGACTTTTTTTTTTTTTTTTTTTTTTTAAGTGAAAGCTGCCAAGAGTCTCCATGGCGACACTACTGTTCACCAGCTCGAGGAAAAGACTTCCACTCCACCGCACCAGTTATACCTTTTCAAGAGCTTTCCTCTTATTTGCTCTGGAATCTGATCCTTAGAGGGTTTTTTTTTTTTTAACAGACCCCTTTTCTCACTTTTTTGGCAGTTTTCTGTTGGGTTTGTGTTTTCCCTGTGGGAATGAAAAATACTAAGGGAATGTAGTACAAATAAGGGAAACCTTTAATCACATGGCGGTTGTGGCTGAGGGTTAGAGTGGTCGTCCTCCAACCTGAAGGTCGGCAGTTCGATCCCCAGTCTGACCCATCTGCATGCCGAAGTGTCCTTGGGCAAGATGCTGAACCCTGAATGGCCCCCCCATAGAATAACTAAGTGCTGCGAATAGATGCACTGTATGAATGTGTGAATGTGTGAAAGTAAAACTGTACTGTAAAGCACTTTGAGTGGTCATCAAGACTAGAAAAGCGCTATATAAATACAAAGCCATTTACCATTTACATCAGATCTTGTTGAATGGATTATTCAAGTGGAAAATCTTAAAATATGGATGTTCCATCCTGGAGGAGCTGGACTACCTGTGAAACCTGATCAGGCTCAGCCTCATTCTACCAGTAGTAACAAGGACACCAGCAGTACACAAAACTAGAGAAGAATCAGTCAGGAAGGATGAGGAGGACATTGTATAATTTGTTAATAACAAAATGATGTAACAACGGTCAATGGAAATCAAAATATTCAACCCATTGAGGGCTGAATTAAAAAACACAGCATAAATCTATGGAAAAAACTGAAATAATAGATTGATCCAACTTGGGTAAATTTCCTCACAGAAACTCTTCATGTGACTCAGTAGTGTTTATGCCCCCTATGTGCCTTTATGCACTCCTGACAATGTCTGGTCATGTTCCTGATGAGTCGGCCGATGGTCTCCTGGGGAATCTCCTCCTAGACCCGCATCAGTGAGCTCTTGGAGAGTCTGTGGAGATACTTGGCGGTGTCTTATGCACCAATACATAACGTTGCATAGCTGCTCAATTGGATTAAGGTTAGAGGAACGTGAGGGCCGGTAAATGACATCAATGCCTTCGTCATCCAGGAACTGCCTCATCACTCTGGCCACTGCATTGTCCTGTACCAGGAGGAACCCAGGGCCCACTGCAACAGCAGTCGGGGGACCATTGGCTATGAAATGGAGCTCTGTGAATGCCTTCTAGAATATACCTCCTGTCTCCCAGCACACAACAAACCTTCTTGCCTCCACACATATGGATGTTCCATCCTGGGGGAGCTGGACTACCTGTGCAACCTGATCAGGCTCAGCCTCATTCTACCAGTAGTGACAAGGACACCAGCAGAACACAAAACTAGAGAAGAATCAGTCAGGAAGGATGAGAGAGTAATTGTCTGTGGTTACCACATGTAAAACCGTTTCCCTCTTTGGGCGGTTGTCTTGCTTCTGCCTCCATTGAACCTGTTGACATTTTCATTTGGATCGAAGCAGGTGAAATTGAGTCACAATCACTTGTGCTTCCTAAATGGACAGATTGATATCCCGAAGTTCATCTGTTATAGTGTGTCATAGTGTTCCCTTCATTTTTCGGGCAGAGTTTTAATCCGTTATCTCTCCTTCTGCTGCAGGTGACTGATAACTTTGACCGTCAGGACTTCAACAAAATGTGCTGGACTCTGTGCTCCAGGAAAAACCTGCAACAGAGTCAGCTGCTCATCTCCAACGACGACGCCTTCAAGATGTGGTGCATCTTCAACTTCCTGTCTGAGGACAGATATCCGCTGATCATCGTCACCGAGGAGGTGAGTGTTCATCACGCCCCAAAATTGAATTCTGTGAAAAATTCGAAAGGCCACAGGGACTTCTTCAGATTTGTGGTTTTGCCTGAACAACAGATCAAATCCCCAAATCTATTAAATACAGGTAAGACAAGAGAGGGAAACTAAATCTCAAAGCGGTCAAAGTTTTTGACTTTTAGATTTAACAATGACCTAAAAAATCGAATCATAAATAAACGATAACATTTTCTGCTGATTAACTAATTGTTTCAAGTCTAACTCAGTAACCCATTTAAGGTTCTGTCGTAGCAAGTGAAGAGATTTAAGAGAGAAGATAAAGTTCCGAAAGAGTGAAATTAAAAAAGAAAATCAAGTTATTTAAAACACTTCTCATCTGTATCCGTCTCCTCGATCTCCTTGTGGGGAAAATACTTTTTTTAACCAAATGGTTCCTTGCTTGTCTAAATGGGGGAAGTTGTGATGTCAATCGAGTCACGCTAACCAGTATTAGACCGATAACTTCCCACTTCTCTCGTTGCTCATTTAAATGAAAATATCACACAGGCCAGACATGAGTTCAGAGTTGGAGTCGAGTTGTACTCGTGTATATGTCTTTTTTCAATGCTTCAGTTGAGAGCAGAAAAGGAAGTTTCCAGCTTCCTGTTCTATTACAAAAGCTGGAAGATTTATTGTTGGGTACTACAAACATCAGAGCTGAATCACTGGAAGATTGTTTGCAGAAGCCAGTTGTGCTGCAATAAGCCCTTGTCCAGATGAATTGTGGGAAACATACAGGACAGGCATCTTTGAATATAAACAGCTGTATCGTTTCAAAGACAAATCTGAACGATCATATATTTTTTTTTATGTCAAATAAAATGTGACGATTATGTATGCTAATATTTCAAGGTCCTGTATTTGTCTCCCCGCCCAGATCGAATACTTCCTGCGTAAGCTGACGGAGGCGATGGGGGGCAGCTGGGTGGAGGAGCGGTTCGAGGACTACAAGCTGCAGCTGGACTCGAGGCAGCAGTGTCTGAACGCCTGGGAGCTCATCAGCCTGGTGGGTTCGGGTCACTTCAGCAAAGCCATGGACCGGCAGACGCTCTCCATGGGCATCAGCGACGTCTACCAGGAGCTCATCCTGGATGTGCTCAAGCAGGTGAGCAGCGGCCCTGCACAGGCTGAGCTCCGATCACTCAGTCTGTATACAGGACGAACGAGGCTTTGATTTCACACAGGAGTGGATTTGTTTGTAGAATTGTTGTATTACACTTCACCTGTTTGTTCATAACCATGACCACACACACAGAAGTTAGTTTGGACTCATCCCGCTCTTCTGCTCCTGTCCAGCATCATACAGAGCATCCAGCCATTGAATTACCAGTAGATGACGATGTAAATGACCCCTGTTTCTCTTTGAAGGGCTTTATGTTGAAGAAAGGTCACAAGAGGAAGAACTGGACGGAGCGCTGGTTCATGCTGAAGCCAAACTCCATGTCTTACTACGTTGGCGAGGACCTGGCTGATAAGAAAGGAAACATCTTATTGGATGGAAACTGCAGTGTGGAGGCAAGAGGCTTCGGATTCTCATGGGATTTATTCTTGATCTTGTGCATTTTAAAAGCACAGCTGAAAGCCCTGTGGAAAGAATCTATACTCTTCATGTTTGCACACATTAGTGAAATTGTCTTATATATTATTTGTCCATTCAGCCTTTACCAGACAAAGAGGGAAAGAAGTGCCTCTTCATCATCAGGTCGTCACTAAAAAGCTTTGAGATCAATGCGTCGGACAAGAAGAAGAGACAGGAGTGGATGCATGGTGAGCAGAGATGAGACTTATTCCAAAACTAAAAAACACAGAATTTTTTTTTTTATAACTCATCTGATAATAACTGTAACTCTGCTGACTTCATTATTTCTCAGTCACTCCACACTGCTGAAATAGAGTTTTTTTGGGAAAGATGCATTTCTCTGAAGGTGACAAGTTGAGAATATTTAATTGACGTCACTAGAAAACTGACATATAAATTGATAATAAAACAGGATAAAATATCTAATTAAACTAATACAAACATAGTTTATCAATATACATTTTTGTATAACTTGAGTTATTGATGAATCATAAAATGTCAGAAAAAAGCCCAAAACAACATATTGACTCATTCAAATTATGTTTATGTCTTAGCCCGAAGACATAAAGCCCGAAACCCAAAGATTCTAATTATTATTATAGAAAACTGGTGAATCCAGCAAAGTAGCAAAGAAGCTGCCACCAGAAAAAGAAAAATAAATCTCTGAAATGATTATTTTCCTCTCAGCCATTCAGACCTGTGTGAGTCTGCTGCGTCAGGGCCGAAAGGCGCCGCATTGCGAGGCTCGGCTGAAGCGGCGCGAGCTGCGAGTTAAGCAGCAGGCAGAGCAGGAGGACCTGGAGCTGAGGATGAGGGAGCTGCAGACGGCCAATGAGGCCAAACAGCTGGAGCTGGAGAACATGAGGAAGGTGAGGAGAACACCTCAGACACGTGTGCACGTCTGATCCCCTTTTCAGTATCCAGAATGCAACGTAGTTTAGTGGGTTTCAGTATTTCTTTGGCACAAGGAGGGCAGGACGAATTAATGGGTCAAATTGAACTAATGCGTTTTTTTGTTGTTGTTGTTAGTTAGCAGGATTACACAAAAACTATTTGAAGGATTTACAAGAAACTTAGGGGACGACTGTTTGTGGTATAGGTCAGGAAAGGTCCAAGATCTTCTTTCTCTCTAACGCTGCAAGGGTTAAGTGTTATTTTCCTTAATTTCTCAGAGAATAATTCATGGAACTTGATTTAAAAAAAAAAGTCTTGTTGTACATTGTTAGTTAGTTCTGTTTCCACTAACTCTTCTATCTGCTGATTTAAGTTGCAGTTCGTTTCCTCCTTGAACCGAATAAGTAAAAGACTGGAGAGGTTCTTGTTAGTAAAAACATGTCAAACATCCACAAGTACATTCATGTGCAACTTAATACTGCAGTTCTACCATTAAGCATTTTGTGAAGCCAGTAATGTTTTTTGACACTTGTCATAAAGGTGATGGTTATCTTTAAGTTCAGTGTTTGTGGTGGGGTTGTACTGACTTGCTTTACACACTTGTTCCCTGCTCATGTCTATAAACGTGACTAAAATTAAACTCTGTTAACCAGGCAGACGTTATGGCAGAGCTGTTGAACTGCATGGTTAGTTGGGGCTACTAAAACCACTTTCCTATTTCTAAGAACATGTTTAAAAGACAGTAAAGAGATAAAAATTTAAATTTGTGCTCAGCAAAGAAGAAGGAAGTCATTCACTGGAATAAGTAAGTAAAAAAAAAACTCTGTGATTTCCCCGGAGGAGAATTTTAAACCTCTAGTGCAAAGCAGTTCATCTGATAATGAGCCACATTAAGATAAGTTCTTGACATTCAACAAAGTGACAAGTTGGTGATTTACCCTCAGTAACAAGAGAACCAGCTTCATAGGACTGAGAACTCAGAGTTAAACTTCACGTTTCCTCCATAATCACAAATGGTGGTCAAGTTGTGTTAAAAAAGGAACCCTTCCATTCATATGAATAACCACCGTGGGTTAACACTGCAGAGTTTCCAGAGGAGACAACTTCAGAAATAAAATGGGAACATTTGAAACACCATACTGGAGCAGCAGCGTCGGGCAGCAAGTTTCCCCTTTAGTCATTCAAATATGTTAAACACAAGTTCCTTAGATGACACCAACTGTTGCAGGTGTGAGTCCTGGTGTCATATGTTTTCTAATACCGTAGTTCCTGGTGAACTCGTTCTTTCAGAAGAAGGAAATACTACAGATAACAATTCTCATCAGAGGTGTCGTCAGCGCAGTGTCAGTGCAGCTGACGTCCTCACAAGTGCAGCTGAACCACATTCCTCAGACGTAAGGTCAAACCGCAAAGTGGCCCAGGCTGAGTCTGTCATGTTGGATCATTTTATCAATGACACCGTGAATGTATTTTGGGTGTATGATTCAGACACACACTGCTGCAGGTCATCTAAACACGTATAGAGATCAGCTCCACCCGCAGCCTCATGAATAGTCTGTCACCACGTGCAGACGGAGGAATGTGGATTGAATTGAGGGGGGGGAGAAGTTTCCATCAGACATGTTTTTCCCGTAAATCTCACAAAACCTGAGTCACCCTGCCGCCAGTTCACACTGATCAGTCATGATGTGGATTTACCCGATGACGAATAGCTGCTTCCTGTTAACACTGTAAAGGGTTAAACAGGAAGTACCAATTTCACAGACAGCAGAGAACTGATGTCGTCTGAGTCGACTGTAGAATCGGATTCAGTTTTATTGGCAAGTAGGTTTACACGTTCATGGAATTTGCTGTTGTGTGTTTGTGCAATTATAAATATAGAAAATAGGAAACAAAACTTAAATAGAATTTGCATGATCGTATCAATTCACATTATCCTTCAACTCAACTAATAACACGAACTTCCGCAATTTGGTTCCCAGGTTGCTAGCACATACAGGACATGTTGCAGCATTATGACAAACTAGTTCCCATCAGAGTTGTGTACAGTACAGAATAGTGTGTGTCTGTTTGGGACGACTCAGCACAACAATCTGCCATTGAGGTGCAAGTCTCAGACTCACAGAGTGCCTCAATGCACAATGCACACACATGCATGGTTACAGAAAGTGATTGGACTCTCTGTCACACACAAACACTAATATACAATAGTGACCCCGCCTCTCGCACTACATACTGCTGTAGTGCAGTCAACACTCAGTTCACAGCTGGATGACACAAGTTAATGTCAGGTTACTGCTTTACTCACTTATATTTTATTATTATTATTATTATTAGTAGTAGTAGTAGTAGTAGTAGTAGTAATAGTAGTAGTAGTAGTAGTAGTAGTAGTATACCTGCTACAACACAGGGAGGGTTCGATGTGCTGCTTAATCAGCATATATGCTCAGTTTATGCTCAATCTACGATAGTTATATAAGGTTTTTCACCTGAAAGCCTCCAGAGACTGAATGTCTGCATGTGATCTTTATACTTACACATTGTGTCGTTACTTTTAATTATTTCTGTTATTCACAGAGACATTCAGCAACAAATGAGGAAAAGCACATGGACAAAAGGGGAAATTCACAAAACATGAATGGAAACAGTTGATGTTCATGTGATCTCCATGAGAGAGTAGAGCTCACAGAGAAAAAGAATGTACCTGTAACGGCCAAAGTAGAAACACTTTAAAAGTGTTTTTTATCTGCTGAGAATATCTGACGTTTTTATCTGCTGAGAATATCTGACCTTTTTTTGACTGACCTGTTTTTCTGGTGGCCAGGCTCTGGACGAAGGAGCGGCTCAAGCAGCAGAAGAAGAACGAAGGCGGCTTCAGACCCAAACTGAACTCCAGGACCGCTACAGGATGGACCTGGAGAGAGAAAAGTTGGTACGTGGTCACTCGCCTTCTTCCACTGAGTCATTACCTAAAGGACACAGGTTTTTATGTACAAGTATCAGGGTCAGTGAAATGACGAGAGAAAAACTTGTAAGAAATTCAATTATTGCAATTATTGGCCTTAGAAGATCTTAAAATTGTTGATTAAAATGTGTCTTATCATCACAGGCAGGTTTGCATTTGTGTACACTGTGTGTATATGACACACACAACCTACATAGGGTGAAAATGAAAGGGTAAGATGAGGAAGGAGGCAACTGATTTATTACTTTAGGGATCACTTGTTAAATAAAAGTGATCCCCAGGAGTTATTTATATATTTAATAATAATAATAACACAAGAAATGCTGCTCAAAGTATTTTACATCAGTTTAGAGTTCAAAATAAAAACATGTTTATAAAAATATATAAAAATGTTATTAATGTTTTTGTTGGGAACATCTTATAGACTTGCTGAACATGATCTCAGTGTTCCAGTCAGGACATAGTTAACTAGGGCCAGCTATGTGACTCAGTCCTCGCCCATTCAGAGCCTGGTATGTAAGGAGGAGAACAAAAAAGTCAATCATGTGTCTAACAGGCAAACGTTATTTTTGTGTGAGGCCTGTACAGAGTGCATACAGTAATCCAGTCGGCTAGAAATTAAGGCATGAATCAGCGTTTCAGCATCTGTGTGATTTATAAATGGCCGAACTTTTGTTATGTTTCTAAGGTGGACATATGACGGTTAATGTGGGTTTTAAAACTCAGATCTGAGTCTAAAATAACACAGAGACTTGTCACCCACGATTTAAATCAAGGAGTTAGCTGACCCAGATTATTTTCCAGGATTTCTCTTTTTGCTTGTTGAGTGGACTTTGTTTTTGTAGGAAAAGGCCAGCTCTTCACATTGTGATGGAGAGAGCTGCAGGTGGGCGGGGCTAGTGTGAAGGACAACAGGGTGTTATTGAAATTTTCAACCATTTCATTTGTATGGTTCAGTTGATCTTATATATCACAGAACTTCAGCCTGCTCATCAAGGAGTCTCTGGTCAACCATAATTTCTCTTTTGTTCTTTGCAATGGTTACAGTGACATCATCAAATACATTCCAGTCTCTATTGGTTATTGGAGTTTACATATATTTATTTATTATTATTATTATTTATATTTATTGAATGAATTCCAGGGTTAATTACTGCTCTGTTGTTTGGTTCAACAGGTACGGCAGCAGATGGAGGAGCAGGTGGCCCAGAAGTCCACTGAGCTGGAGCAGTACCTGCAGCGGGTCAAAGAGCTGGAGGACATGTACAGTCAACTGGAGGACGCTCTGGAGGACGAGAGACGGGCTAGACAGGACGAGGAGGCCGTCCGTAGGCTACAGACACGGTCAGTCATCGAGGAGTAAAGGTTGCTGTGATGGAAATTCATCTTGAGATTTGAAATAGTCAAATTCTCAGACCAGAGTTGCCTTTGAGTCTTTTTAATAGTAAGCTCTGCAGAGGTTACACAACAAGCACGGTTGCTCAAAATGGAACTGGCAGCAATTTCACAAAAGCCAGAACTAATACAAAGAGGCACTTCATAAAATGTAATATGAAAAAAAGGCTTGAAATCATCCCCTGTGTCTATCTGCTGCGTCCGTCCGCTGTAGTAAACTCCCTGTTTGTCAAGGTCACAGCAGTGAGACACCTGGTCAGTTGAATTTTCCCTTACACTACGCCAAAAGTCTTTGCAAATATATGAGGCAGCTATAGAAAAAGTTTTATTTCTAGAAAAGAAGTCAGGGTTATAACGTGAGACCAACAGAAAAACAGCAGTAGTAAATGAATGCCCTTTTAACGTAATTTCAGTTTAAACCCTCAAATATAAAACATTTCGTTGGAATAAAAAAATCCTGGATCCTTCAAATTATAACAAATGGACACCAGCAACAGTTTTCTTACCTGTACCGTTCACCTGGATTCAACACAATAACACTGAACTCCTGAACTCTGTCAGTTCACGAACAAACACACATTTAGGGGAAGAGGTTAATGTCACATTTTGCAGCACTTAATCATTTGATCTGTTTTCCTCCTATGATGGTTTATTATTTCAATTTTATATTTACAGTAAACTGTCTGTGACAGGGTTTAAGCATAAGGCCGCCTCCAAACTGTCAGCTCCTCTCTTTAAGTAAACATGCACACACAACTTCTACTTCCCTCTCTCCGCCATGTTTCCTCCCTTGTCCTTCCTTCCTCTTTGCTGACATTTACTTTCCACCTCACGTTTGACAAAGCAGTAAAGAACATGTCAGCAGCCTTGTATCGACCAGTGTTCACAATAAACAGTCCTTTATCTTCATGTAGGCCGGTTGTAGATGCTTCGTTTAAACTAACTCTGTGCTAAAAGCAAATTGCAGATTTACCTTTATCCTCATACTCCTGAGATTAAAGCTAGAGGCAGGGTACATGGATGTTTCCCCCGGTTTATCTTTTTTTCCCCCTTTCATTTATTTTACCAGGAAACCCTATATATAAATAGAAGTGTTGACAAGTGTCTTATCAGAGGTGCCTCTGTCAAGATGTCCAGTTAACTGACTCAATAACAGACGCTGTGGTTAGACAGGCACTTGAAACACCTCACAGAGACTGAGAGGAGACGTTGCGCAGTGTAAAGTCGTTAATGTCGTAATATAACTGCGCCGACTTTAGCACCACTGGTGTGTTGTCTTTTGAGGATGACCGGAGCTCTAAATTCGTGGCTGCATTTAAAAAAAAAAAAAGGGTTTTATAACAAATATAAAAGGGTAATCTGAATTTAACCATAGTCAATAGTTGCATTAGCACCACCTGCTGACACATTATCCAATTTCAACATCCTATAACTATAAATAGTTGAACAATTTTATTTAATGGACAAAGGAAATATGTCTGACACACATTTAGTGACATTTAGTACTCACCTTGGTATTGCTATTTTAAATGTGTCTATACCTGTTAAAGTTTGTTACATAAAGGTAATGTGTCCTCGTTCTACATGATTATACCCCTCAGTGTTTTAGGAGATATTTGTGGAAATGAGAAGCACACCTCTTGTAAATGGCCCATATTAAAAGTTTCTGAGTTCCCCCCTCATCCATGTTAATGTCTGTGTGGAGCAGGTTACTGGAGGAAGAGGCCACAAAGAGGGTAGAGCTGGAGCAGATCCATCTGCGGCAGCAGCGGGCCATCTCGGAGACGGAGGCTGAGAAACAGGAGCTGCAGAGGGAACGTCAGGCTAAAGAGAGCGCCCTGCAGGCTGCCATGACACAACTGGACCTCCTGGAGCAGGAAAGGCAGGGTGCCCTGGAGCAGTACCAGGTCAGCTAAGAGACTAACTGTGTCCCAAATCAAATCACTGTAAATAAGATCTCAAGCCGTTTTTTAATAAGTAGCTGCGGAGTGTCTTTGGAGAATTGGGTCCAGACTTTTTGATCAGCTTTCCTTTCACTCATGCACAACACAGTGGAAGATTCTCTGCTCAGACACATTCACACTGTCAACAAATCCTCCGCAGTATGAGGTGAACTGTGGTGCTGAGGCAGGAAGTTTTAATTCCACTTGGGAGATGATGTGTTTTTGTTTAAATCACAAACTTTCTTGAAATCTTCGTCGGTGTCTTCTATGTGTGTGACGCCGCCTTGTCATCCTGAGATATTTCGTGTCTTTATGTTCATATTTTTGCAATTGTCGCGTGTTAAAGTATCATCCACTAAGGTATAATATGTGGTTGCAAGTATTGCTATAACTGTAAAGCCTTATTTAACAGTGACAACAGGTATAAAGAAAACCCCTATTACTGATGTATTGATATGATAATCATGACCTTATTTTTTTATCAGTAAGTCTGTCTACGTTTATTAGAATATAGTCTTTTAGAGTTAGGTTCTCACTTCGTTGGCCACATGGTGTCATTATTATTTAGACGTTCTAGACAATCAAAACAATGTTCCCAATGTACAGTTCTTAAATTTTACAACTACATGTATTTTTTAGCTTGGTACTAACTGCAGTGTTGTGACTATGGTTCTGTGTGTGAGACAGACGGTGATAAAGAAACTGGAGGATGCAGCAAACAACACAAAGACCTGGAAGCACAAGGTGGCTGAACATGAGGGCTTGTTACGGCTCATTCAACCAGGTAACAAACACACACTTTCTGCTTGTATTACTATCTTTGTTAGGATCGAAGGGATAGACCATTCTCTTAATGGCTATTATGATGGGTCAAGAAGTGTGGATGAAACTAAACACTCCAGGATGTAACCTGGTTCTTCTATTCGATAGAATAGTTGTGTTACATACATAACAATAGCTCTGAAATAGCTTCGCTACCAAGCTCAGCCGTCCTACAAAATCTGAATGAACTTTACCTGTAAAACCTTTAAATCCTTAATATGTAGTGTAACATATATTTAAATGACCAAGGATTACTGATGGGAGCACACAGCAGGGGATCCCCCACTGGATTCACAGCGAGCGGGGGGGGGGGGGGGTGATGACGCTTCTGACGCCGCAAAAATGAAACAAAGGAAACTAATATCTCAGAGAACCTCCCTCTGTGTTGTGCATGTGTGAAAGGCAAACTGCAGGTCACGGCAGCTAGGGTTTCAATTGGCTGGAGGTTTTAATTTAGAGAATGTTGTTTACTACAAAGTAACATGATGACTTTAATATACAGACCTGTTTGTCCTTTTGGTAAGAATTTTAAATCGCTGCAGTATTTTCTCAGGTAAAGTTTAGGCTTACAGTTATGTTTTGTCATAAAGCTTGAATCACATTACATTAAGTTAATGTAACATGTAATAAATAAATACAACTTTAAGTAAAGTCTCTTTCCAGCTGAGATGACGTTATTTTGCGTCCTCTGTCCCTCAACTCCCTTCAGACATTTGCAATCTCTTTGGGTTTCGTCCCTTAGACTACGGCTAATATTATTTTAAAGTTCTTACTTTTTCCTCTGACCACAAGTGATTTGAACTAGTCTCAGGCCTTGGGTGATAATTACATTAATCACCTAACCACCAAGTAAGTTTGAAAGTTCACCTACACCTGCCAACCTATCGGTGTCATATACAAAATGTTCTAGTCCACCTTGAAGGATATATATTTGCCTTGGATCAATCATCTCCTGTTCTGCCCTCTTCTCCAGGTTCCAAGGGACAGAGGCTGATCACTAACTGGGGCCCAGCAGCCTTTTCTGACGCAGAGCTCCACCTGAGGGAGAAGAAGTGGCAGGACATGAAGAACCAGACAACACAGGCTCAGTAGAGGCTGAACCTTAAACCTGTTCACAACTCAGAGGAGATGATTGGAGAGACTGCTGGGATATACAGTATATGCTGTCTCTGATCAAATATATCCAAGTGGTAACTGGATTTTCACTAAGATTGACAACCAATATTGTGAGAAACATTTCAAGTCAAGGAGGCATTAAGTCTGTGATTTTATCCCTTTTATGAATTTTGCCCTTTAAACGAGTCGCTGTCACTATAGAATGCCAGATTAATGAAGCAGTCCTTATAAATACAGGATTAAATCGATTTATAAAGGTGAGTTAAGTATGGTATTTAATACTGATGTTTAACCCAAATTTAGAAAGCACATATACAAAGAGGACATAACTAAAAAGTGCCTTGAACCTCTTACTATTTCAAACATTTAGCATTTAATCTTTTGAAGGACCAAAAGCCAGAGGCTACCAGTCTATTAATACCTCATTGAGTGTCCATGCAAGTACATTTATTATTTTGCTCTACCTAATCCGGACTCTCTGTTTAAACTCTATGAAATGCACTACATTTGGTCCATCACAAATAGTTTGAAGAAGTGTTAGGTATCAGGTTGTTGTTAAGTTAATCATCTTGGGCCAGTTGTTCAATAGATTGTGTCCGGATAGAAGTAATCAAATCAAATGATCAAATCCTGAAAACGGGTTGATCAAAAGGAAAAAGGGGATTCTGAAATCAGATTAGATAACATTTTTATGTGGGATTGGGATACATTTGATCCTAAAAAGGTGGATTATTCTGATATAAGAAACAACATCTAATGAAATTATCAAGTTATACAGCATTTGCATCATGTAGCGTGGATACCTATTTATTTACATTTTGCATTTGAATTGTTTGATCATTACAATCATTAAGTAGATGAAAAAGAAATTAGGCTCCATATCAACCCTGTCATTTGAGTAAAATTAAGAAATACTTTTTGAATACAGAAAAGAATTCCCCAAATAACTTTTTACTTTTTAATCTACTACTCCTTTATCACAGGTCTCACAGGTTTTTTTCACTGTTTTCTGTTGGACATTTAACATTTTTATAATATAACGTGTACAAATCATCTACAAATTACTTTTGCCTATTTGTTTATTTTCGTTGTTGTTCAGATGAGGGTTCTGATGGTTTAAAAGAAAGTTAAAATGTAAGGGTTTGTTTTGTATTGTTTTGCCACTTCCGGTCTTTTTAAATAAAAACGTTCACCAAAGTGACTCCACACTGGCTATTCAATATGTGGTTCTTCAGATAGCTAGTAGCATATGTTGGGATGTGTTGTCCTATTTAGATTGATGCTTATCCAGATTTGGTTAGCGTAAGAAGTATCTATCTGGATAAGAAAGATCCATTCCAATGTCGCTTTGAACAACAACCATAAAAGTCAAATAGATTACGTAATCCGATGTAGAAAATCCAGATCACTTTTATCCAGATCAAATCTTTTTAACAAATGGCCCTTGGGTCAACTCCATCTTCCTTTTTGTGAAATCTTTGAGAATGTATGAGCTACTGATGCTGCAACCAACCACGTTCTATCTCGTGACAGTTCTCTTCTCTACGACCATATCAGATGGAACATAAGGTTTCTGTATATCAGGGATTCTCACGAAAATCTAGGAATTTTAAAGAAGCATAAACAAAGTAATTTTATTTTGAAACCCATGAAGCAAGGTCTTTAGTAATCTGGACCATTAATCTATGTTAACACAATGTACAATTTGTATTCACATTTCCACCAAAAAGCCTAGAAGAACAAATTATTTTTTGTGTTATTGAAAATGAATTATTAACTGGCCAGTACAGAGTTACAAGAAATAACCTTAACTTGATAAAGTGTAACATTAAAATAAAATAAAAAGATAATTTCATGACTTTATTGTGGTTACCACCCGTTCAGTTAATAATATTGGATAATTTGCTCAAGGGCTTTAATGCTTGAGGCTACATCCATACTACTACATTGTAGTATGGATGTAGTCTGAGTGAGAGAGTATGTTTAGCAATAAATGTTAAATAATGTAATAACAGCTACACATGACGAGGCCTATTTTAAGACTTTTCTGACAGCTGACCTTTCTCTTTGCTTTCTCCTGTACCCGACCAGGAGTTCTGGGTCACTGTGCACTTTCTCTCAAAGCTTTTTCAACAAAGTAAATCCTGTTAATAATTCAATCAATTCAATGGTAGACCTGTGGATGGCGCTTTTACAGGATCATGACAAATGTTGTGGAGGATGAGAGGCATCGACGTGTTTTTCTGTGAAATAAATGGAAATGGAAAAGAACATAACATAAAATCTACATCATATTTTATCATTTTACAGGACTGGATGATCAATATGAATTTTAAAGATTGAACATTTTTGTGTGTATCCTAAAATGCAATCAATGATCTTCTGAGATGAATATGAACGCATTGCATTAACGAGCCTTTCAGCTAAAAAATTTATTAGATTTCAATAATAATGAATTATAATTTGTAAATATCACACTGTGCAAGAAAGAGCACAACATTATGTTTATCATTTTGTCGTCACAAGGTTTTATCAGTGTAATATCAAATGATACGCTGAGAAGTTACACTAAAAGCTGGCACCAAAATATCAAAACAACCAAGTTTGACACAAAACGGGGACATTTTGATGATCGATCAATAGCTTTTACTAACTTTTGGAGTCTAATAAAGTTTTCACGATCGCCGTTATGCAGTAAAACTCTGGTGAGAACAAGCAAAGAGTTTAACAAATAAACACAATAAAACCAATACAGACGTGGAAAGTACATGAACTGTTACCACCATGCAGCACTACTTGTTCGACTGAAAATAACATTTTGAGCAATTTACCTGTCCTCTGCATCGATGAGAAACAACAATGGTGACTGTGGATTTTGACGTTGGACCGGGACTTTTAATAACCATACATGCTTAAACAAACTTTAAATGACTAAATAACTTTTTATTTAGATAAGGTTTCATGCATGTTTCTTGGTTTGCATGTTTCACCCTTTGGCCCAACACCTACCGCTTATTTTCGAGGGTTATTTTGGCACAAGGGGGAGTGGTTACAATCTTTCTCTACGAATTGGGACAGCCCTCGAAGAAGCCGTTCTGTCATCAGTAGTCGTCGCGAAAACCCTATACGTCATCAGTACTCGACGGGATTTTAATGCAAAAAAAGACAGCGCTCGCGATCTTGTTTGTAGGGTTGTTGTGAAAAAATGGACCACAATACGATGACATTATATTAAACTAAGATATTAAAATCATTATCGTAATTTGTAAATCCCTATTAATGGAGAAAATACTACATTTGTCGGTGATTCGCAAGGCATTCTGGGTACCCCTCCGTTTGAAGTGAGAGACTTGAAGAATGGGAGGGACATACAGACCTATCTTTTGAATAATATATATATATGATCAAGTCCCGTTCAGTAGGCATTATATCTTTATATGTAAAGTACATATTTCAAAACATATCATTCATATATATATATTTCATCAGCATAACGATATATTAGGAAGTTGATCACATGACACTACATGTGCTTGAAACCGTAACAGAGAGTAGTGTGGAGCGGAGTCGGACTGTGTTGAATGTAACAACTCGTCAGCTTTGCGCAGTGGCAGTATCGTAGCCTATGAGGTTTATCCGAGGCGTGATTATTGCTAGTTGAAAACTTTACCCAATACCCCGCCTAGACGACTTGAAATATAGTCGGCGACGGCAATTTTTGTCGGTCTCTAAGGAGACTCCTAATTCTGTTGAAACATAAAAACTGCCAAATACAACATGAGCACTGAAATGAACACATCGTTTTTTTGGAGCTTTATTATATATATATGATTATTTGTCACTAACGACATGTATCAGGATTTAACTAATATTAATCCATTATTTATTTAGCTTTCTAAAACAAGACCAGTTCTTAGCAAGCGACTGATATGTGGTTATAATGTCACTAATGACAGGGTCCAGTCTAAACTGTTTTTTATTTTACTCCGCCTGAGTTTAGAGAACAGTAAACAAGGACTTACAGGGCTTGACGTCATCTACAGTGGCAAACACTTTTAGTTACATTTTTTATTTATCTAAAGTTACATGTGTGTTTCCTGGTCTGATCGTCTATTGAAGACTTCACACATCACACGTCACTGCTACATGAAACCACTTGTGCTTTAAACCATAACAGAGAGGCGTGCGGAGCGGAGTCAGCTGGTGTTGAACCTGACTCATCATTAGCTTTGCGCAGTGGCAGTATCGTAGCCTATGAGGTTTATCCGAGGCGTGATTATTGCTAGTTGAAAACTTTACCCAATACCCCGCCTAGACGACTTGAAATATAGTCGGCGACGGCAATTTTTGTCGGTCTCTCAGGAGACTCATATATCTGTTGAAACGTAAATCCTACTGAATACATTGAGAAAGGTGATATGACCACGTGTGTCTGTCTTATAACTTCAATATATAAATATAAATGTCTTAGTTCTGTTCACTAACGAAATCTATCAGGTTTACAAATATGGATCCATTATTTATTTAGCTTTCTAAAACACGACCAGTTCTTTACTAAGCAAGCGACTGATATGTGGTTATAATGTCACTAAAGACAGGGTCCAGTCTAAACAGTTTTTTTTATTTTACTCCGCCTGAGTTTAGAGAACAGTAAACAAAGACGTGCCGGGCGTGACGTCATTTACAGTGGTAACGTCTTTAAGGGGAAAAAAAAGTAGTTATCTAAAGTTACATGTGTGTTTCTTGGTCTGATCATCTGTTGAAGACTGCACACGTCACTGCTACATGAAACAACTTGTGCATGAAACCATAACAGAGAGGTGTGCGGATCGGACTCAGCTGGTGTTTAATGTCATATGTCATCAGCTTTGCGCAGTGGCAGTATCGTAGCCGATGAGGTTTATCCGAGGCGTGATTATTGCTAGTTGAAAACTTTACCCAATACCCCGCCTAGACGACTTGAAATATAGTCGGCGACGGCAATTTTTGTCGGTCTCTCAGGAGACTCGTATATCTGTTGAAACGTAAATACCACTAAATACATTGAGAGCAGTGATATGACTACGTGTGTCTGTCTTATAACTTCGATATATAAATGTCTTATTTCTGTTCACTAACGACATGTATCAGGTTTACAAATATGGATCCATTATTTATTTAGCTTTCTAAAACACGACCAGTTCTTTACTAAGCAAGCGACTGATATGTGGTTATAATGTCACTAATGACAGGGTCCAGTCTAAACAGTTTTTTTTTATTTTACTCCGCCTGAGTTTAGAGAACAGTAAACAAAGACGTGCCGGGCGTGACGTCATTTACAGTGGTAACGTCTTTAAGGGAAAAAAAAGTAGTTATCTAAAGTTACATGTGTGTTTCTTGGTCTGATCATCTGTTGAAGACTGCACACGTCACTGCTACATGAAACAACTTGTGCATGAAACCATAACAGAGAGGCGTGCGGAGCGGAGTCAGTTGGTGTTGAACGTGACTCATCATTAGCTTTGCGCAGTGGCAGTATCGTAGCCTATGAGGTTTATCCGAGGCGTGATTATTGCTAGTTGAAAACTTTACCCAATACCCCGCCTAGACGACTTGAAATATAGTCGGCGACGGCAATTTTTGTCGGTCTCTCAGGAGACTCATTTATCTGTTGAAACGTAAATACCACTAAATACATTGAGAGCAGTGATATGACTACGTGTGTCTGTCTTATAACTTTGATATATAAATGTCTTATTTCTGTTCACTAACGACATGTATCAGGTTTAACAAATATGGATCTATTATTCATTTAGCTTTCTATAACACGACCAATTCTTTACTAAGCAAGCGACTGATTTGTGGTTATAATGTCACTAATGACAGGGTCCATTCTAAACTGTTTTTTATTTTACTCCGCCTGAGTTTAGAGAAGAGTAAACAAAGACGTACCGGGCGTGACTTCATTTACAGTGGCAAACTCTTTTAGTTTAGTTTTTTATATATCTACAGTTACATGTGTGTTTCTTGGTCTGATCGTCTGTTGAAGACTTCACACATCACTGCTACATGAAACCACATGTGCTTAAAACCATAACAGAGAGGCGTGCGGAGCGGAGTCAGCTGGTGTTGAACGTGACTCGTCATTAGCTTTGCGCAGTGGCAGTATCGTAGCCTATGAGGTTTATCCGAGGCGTGATTATTGCTAGTTGAAAACTTTACCCAATACCCCGCCTAGACGACTTGAAATATAGTCGGCGACGGCAATTTTTGTCGGTCTCAAATGAGACTCAGAATTCTGTCAAAACACAAAAACTACTAAATACCAAGAGGAAAAATTGTATGACCACATCATTCTTATTTAGCTTTCTGTAAACACGACCAGTTCTTTACTAAGCAAGCGACTGATTTGTTGTTATAATGTCAATGATGACACAGTTGAGTCGAAAAACTTCTTTATTTTACTCCGCCTGAGTTTAGAGAAGCCTAAACAAAGACGTACCGGGCTTGACGTAATTTACAATAGTAACCCCTTTTTAGTTTAATTGTTTATTTGTCTAAAGTTACATCGGTGTTTTGTCAGGCGTGTTGGTTATCCTACATATGAGAAGAGTCGGACTGGTTCAATTTAAGTATTTATTGAGATGCAATGAAATGAACAACATAGCTATGGACAATTATCACAGCCTAGGCTAAATAAGTTAGCAATAGGTAGTTAATAATGGCCCAGAACAAAAGGGGTTTGATATAATTACAACAGTAGATTTAATATGATTGGTTATGAAAGATTGAAGGGGAATCAGCGCAAATCAATTTGGTTCTCCCTTATTGGTCCACGGCTGTAGTCCCCCGCCTCTTGTCAAGGAATCCAGGAAGTGACAAGAAGCCACTCTCCGTGACGCTACTACTACTCTGATAGTTGCTAAGCAGAATGTTCTCTTCATGAAAGGCCTTGACACAGCTGATGCCATGTGGGCCATTGGAGAAAGGAATATGATGTTCCTGCTATATCCAAACAATGTCCTGTTGATGTAAACATTAGGATCCTCGAAACCAAAACAACGTAACAAAACAATGTCAACAAAGTCACTCTGTCCGACCTCCAGAACTTATCAGACAGCTGCATGAAATATATGTGATGTGAATGAATCTAAGGGAATAATGGTTTAATACCAAAAGTTAGAATTCAGAACAATTATAAGATTCATTATTAACACTATGCAGCAAGGGTTATTTATAAATCATTTGTATAAAGTCCTTAAATCTGGCCCAACCTGCTCAAGGCCCCCCCTCCTGCCTTTATTGCAAAGAATACAGTTAGACCCACATACCAGCTAGAATTTAAATTCCTAACAATCCCTCTTTTCACACCATTTTCATGGTGTGAACAACTTACTGGGGACATCCATGTACCCCTAACCACCATCCCATCCAGTGCTGTTCGGACATCAGTTTAAGAGTCAATGATCTGGATTTGAGCCTTGTTGACATCTTTTTGTGAAATTGATACTTTCCGTTTGTCCGCTCGAAGAGGTGACATTTTCACCGGATGGGAGTGGGTTGTGGAGACATGGAGCCCAGATCTCATAGATTGAAAGGAAACAAACAGAAAAGTGATTAATATGCTGCAGTGCGTAACTGAGCTTAGAGTTGATTATATAAACTTATATTTGCAAAGGAAAATAAACAAATAATCAAAACAAGACATATAGGTAGACCCTTCTTTTGAGGTCAACAATTTCTTTAAGATTTTGAGGAGTAGTAGCCAAATAAATTAACATTAAAAAATAAAGATTCAAAAATTGGCAGAAGTCCGACAGAAATGTATCATTTCATGAAATATTAAAGATTAATAAGCTGAATTTCAATAAGCAGCAGACTTGACAGCGTTTGAGTATTTGTGTTCAAACCATTTTCGAAAAATCATCCGACTGCTTCTATAAACGATCATTCAGAAGCTTTGACTTCAAATTGTCCTGTAGTAACACAGGAATCACATACAAAGGAAAAATGTGTTAGAAATGAGATTAAAAAAAACGTTTCAGAGTCGACAGCTGAAACAGATTAAATAAAAGTTATTCTGACACACTTTTCTTTCATGATAAAATAATAAAAACATATGTAGACCTTAACAACACCTTTCAAATCAAGAGCATTGGATGTTAAGATAGTTGGTATAACAAAAAATAAAAACCTTCTTCCCGGAATTTAAGAGTTTAAAGTGTTGCAACAAAATTTAAATATAATTATAGATATGGCATTCAATAAAGTGTAAACAAAGGGCTTGTATTATGGTTTGTGCTTTTCATTTAAGATGAAACACGCTATGAGTTAAAGTGTTTTAGACCTCTGGTCCTTGAATTGGATTCAGATTTATTCCTCTTTAAGTGGTGAAACATATGTATTTTTAGGCTTACAAGAGTCTTACAATAGTTACATGGAGGGTGAACCAAAATCCTATTTTAAATTGCCCTGTACTTGGTGGTCAGCGCTTTGAATGGCGCATCAGAAACAGGGAAACGGTCCATGGGCATTTGTATGGTCTTTTTATTGTTGTGTGAATTGCATGTATCGTATTCGTGTACTAAGTTCTCTGCCAGAGCTGTCATGTGTGGATGCTACCAGAGTATTTCTATGTTCTTCTGAGTCTGTTTCTTACTGATGTGTGTGGGTCCAGGGCCTGGTTGAGAAATATCTGGGCTAGTTTGGATTGAATATCTTCTCTGAGTTTGATCTCTTCTTGGGAAAGGGCCTCAGAGTTATGTGGGGCGTGTGTGTCCGATATCATTCCATTGGCCATGTTGATGGGTTTGGATTCGAAGGTGATGTCAGGCTGTTTGAGCACCTGAGAGCTTTTGATTTGTCGGGGCTGGTGAAAAAGTAATTGCTTTAAAGTTCAGAACTGCAATGATGCCGTTGTCCGAGTTGACTTTTTAGGGGGTGACATATAACAATGTGGCTAGAACTGTGGTACATCAGTACATTCCTGGTTCCCTCCTTTTTCTAAAACAGGACCGCATCTACCACTGCTCCTGTTTTCGGAAACATCCAGGTGACTGTTTTTTCCTAATTCAATGGCGGTGAGGGTTTTGTTTAAAAGTGGGTATTGGGCTGTATTTATACATGATAAGGGGATGGACTGTCCATTAGTTTTAAAAGGTCACTATGGGGTCTAATTCGGAGGTATGACGTGACCTTCTCTGGACACTGGGCAACTTCATTGGTCATAGTCGTTGCCATGTTCCCCGGCGGCAGTTGGCATCTGGTGTGGGTGCGGGGGCATGCTTCTTTCTCGGCCTCGTCCTGGGGGGCCTCCGCGATAGGGGCCTTGTCCTCTGGGGTTAAGGTTAGGGTTAGGTGGTGGTCCTCTTTGTCCCTCATAAGGGCAGTCTCGGGCCCAGTGGTCAAGCTGGCCACATATGAAGCATCCGGTATTGGAGTTTCCTCTTGTTTGAGCTCTATACTGACCACGGCCGTACCCCCCTCTTGGTTTGAATGGAGGGGGATGAATGAATGGAGGCATGGGCTGATTGTCTCTTTCGATGTTCCTATCCTGCGCTACTGCGCCTGCTATTTCCAAATGTAATCCTAACACGGCAGCCATCTGATTAAGGGGCTCCTCCACTGACAGACGAGTCTGCAGCTCTTGGAGTTCTCTCCGAACTTCCAGTCGTGATTTTTCCACTTCTCTGAGGTTGTTGCTTAGCTCAGCCACCTCCTCCTCACACTGTCGCTTCATACTGATTCTTTCGGTGTCTGCACTTTGCAGACTTTCCCTCAGTTGGGTGTTTGATTGGCTGAGAGTGTCCCGCTCTTTGCTGACATCACTGAGGTTGCGTTGCAGCTCCATGCTCTCTCTCCTGTGGCTTTCTGCTGCGTCCTGAGTTTGGTTGGGCTGGCGTTTGCCGTTCATCACATCCCGTCTCAGTTGGTCTCTACTCTCCTTGTTCGCTGCGAAAGAAGCTCTGCACTGGTGCAACTGTTCGAGAGCAATATCAGCACGTGACTGAAGGTCAATACTTATCTCTCGTAGACTCTGGATTTGACGTTCGTCCTGGCAGGCAGCGTCTTCCAGCTGAGAGAGAAGCTGCAGCAGGGTGGTGGGGGTCTGGACAGGGGCGGCGGCCATCTTTCGGAATAAAACACACTGTTTTTGACAGGATATTATTCATTTTTCTTTAGCCTGTTAATAATAATACCTCCAGAACAGCACACCCATCAGCATTCCAAGCAGAAGGGACAGACTCAGAATAAACCAGATCCACTACCTATCAGCCACTCAATGTTTTTCTAGCGCTGTGACATGTTGATGAATGTGTATTTTGGTGGGTCCTGTCGGTCATGGTGGTATGTCAGGGGTGTGTATCTCTGTCTGTAAAAAGTTAAAATCAGAATCTAAATTCAAATTCCAATTCAGAATCAGAATCAGAATCAAAATCAAAATCAAAATCAAAATTTTATTTAAAATTCAAAAACTCAAAACAATAACAAAAACAAGAATAAAACAAAACAAAAATCAATAAAATATTAAAATAAAACCGAATTATTTAAACAATTAAACAAGCAAATCCAATGATGTCAAACCATTTCACTCCGGCTGTAATACCCTTTATCAGCCACCAGTTGGTGTATATAGGACAAAATGGCAAAAGTATTAATTGAAAGATCTAAATTTTTGTATTTTGCTAATTTCCCGAGAGTACAGAATTAATTTTAAAGTTTAGGTTGAATTTCTCATCCTCATATGATTGATTTGGTTCATAGCAAGCACATAAATGACTTCACCTCTAAAAAATAAAAGTCAGTATTAGAGCATTTCAACAAGACTCAAACATTAATCCCTCTTTTGAAACAATTATCCTTTGCTTTCAGTTGATATGAAACAGTTGTATATGAAACAGTTGTGCTCACAGACATAATCGATGATTGTTTCAACATAAATTGTTATTATTGTGAAATAAAAATAAAAAATAAAAAGTGGTGGAGTATGGATTTATATTCCAAAGAGAACAGATCGATTTTCCCTTCTCATCAAACTCGAGCAGAACAAAGCAGACCAGCTCTGTCTAGCTTCACTTGGCTCATTGCATCAGAGAATCAAGTTCTCCATACTAAAAACAAAAACAATTATCATCTTCATTGTCACAAAACCATAGTTGAGGATGACACTTTTGTAAGGGTGTAAATGGCTCAAAAATAACAAAAGAACAAAGAAAGAAAAATCAAAAGACATTGAACATTAATTGTACTCAGAGATGGACTTTTAAAGGACACATTAATGTGATTTTGTTAATCACTCATCCTTGAAGTTATATTATGAATCGGATTAATAAATGGTGAAGTATTAAACTGGTGTCTACTTTTATCTCTGCTGTCAGGTAAAAAATAAAATAAGATATTAAATGATTTGATTTTATGTAGAAAATTGGTGGCCAAAACCTTTTTCCTTTACTGGAATGGATATGTTGGAAATATCTGAAACAACCAATTTGTGCCTACAAAAGTGTAATTTTAACAATTAAGTTTGGAATTTATTACTTTTGAATGAAGCAATAGTAAAAAAACAAACAACCCAACATAGAAACAACCAAGCCTCCTTATGTGGTCAAGTTTTACATTCTATTATCCATCTCAGAGCAAGATATTACTGAATTGAAACATCTCACTCCTATAGATCTTTCTTATTCCTAAACATAGCTTTATCTTTCTCGTCATTAGTTAATCTCTCAAACCTTTAGTCAACATTCTTTTACTTTCTTTGGCAAGTTCTTTACAAGTTTACCCCTACGGTCCATACATAAAACATACATCAGATGGCAGGCGTATAGCCTCTAGTCTATTTTCCTATTTTTTCTAGGAAAAAGTCGTTTTCTTGTCAGTCAGTTTTTCGCTCAGTCAGTTTGACCTTGACTATTTTTCCTCTCTTCCTCTCTCGTTTTCACAGACACACTTTTTCATTTAAACTAGATTTAGTATTCTTTGGTGATTCCAGGCAGCCTAAAAATAAATTGAAAGATTATTCTCCTTGTTTTGTGCAAATTTAGTTTGAATTTATCATCGCTATTTTGTTTAAAACAATAGCACAAAGTTAAATCTGATATCAGGTATATTAACTTCCCCTGAGAATAAGCTCTTTAAGCCAGTGATTGATAATAAATAAATGCCCTGAGAGTAAACTCTTTAAGTCAGTGATTGATAGTAAATAACTGCTTCTTAATTCTTTAGAAACAGACAAACCCACCTTTAAATAAAACTCTAAACCCAATATGTTCTTTCCTTCTCACAAAAATATCCTTGAAAACGAAATCTATGGTCAATGCGTTTTACACAGATATAATAGTCTTTGCAACGATTTAAACAGGTTTTCATTTGCAGTGTTCCCCTGCTTTTACGTTTTCAGTCGTTGTCTTGGAATCTCAAATAAGCTCTGATTTCTAAACGTGAAAGACGCAACACAATAACTTTTACAAAACTAAGCCAGCATCATTTCTTAGGTCTTTTGGTCATTAATGATAAACCACATAAGCCAAAAAGGACATTGCATATATGTATGTACAATAAATATGGAAGCGTTACTGTGGAGCAGTCCCACGGAGACAAAAATTCAACACATTCAACAGGGTATCTGGCCCGTCAAGCACCTCGATACCGTCGGATCGGGCACCCCGTCTCCAGATCCCACTGCAATGGTGGTTCCTGAATCTCTATCCACTTAGGACCGATTTAACAACAGTGTGTTTGGCAGTTAAGTCCCTCACTCTTTTTGTGCACGCTAACCCCTTCCTCTAAAACACACCCTACCTAATATAGGTTGCAGTATTTGCAAACAGTTGTTTGAATCGTCAAATTTTGAAATCTTTTGCGCCAAGCTGGAAAACCTCAAATCCCTCTCTTGGTTTCTCTATCTCATTTCCCCTTCATTTCATTCCATTCCTTTATCTCATTCCATACCATTTCTTTATCTCATTTCATTTCTTTGCATCTCAAAAAACATAGAACTTTATTTATATCTTACCTCCAATCTCTCCCCGCACTCTCACACCTATAACAATGACTATGTACTAATACAGAATTTGCTTTAACAGGTTTCTGCCTACCTTTTGATTTAGAGCTCTTGTGAGAATGCGGAGGATCGATCGGAGCAGCCTAGACCTCGAGGTCTGCGGTCTTTCTGGTCAAAAGATTCCTTCTCAGGATCACGTCCGTCAAAACTTCTCTTAGGATCACGTCGGGGTCACCAAATTGTCAGGCGTGTTGGTTTATCCTAAATATGAGAAGAGTCGGACTGGTCCAATTTAAGTATTTATTGAGATGCAATGAAATGAACAACATAGCTATGGACAATTATCACAGCTTAGGCTAAATAAGTTAGCAATAGGTAGTTAATAATGGCCCCGGACAAAAGGGGTTTGATATAATTATAACAGTAGATTTAATATGATTGGTTATGAAAGATTGAAGGGGAGTCAGCGCAAATCAATTTGGTTCTCTCTTATTGGTCCACGGCTGTAGTCCCCCGCCTCTTGTCAAGGAATCCAGGAAGTGACAAGAAGCCACTCTCCGTGACGCTACTACTACTCTGATAGTTGCTAAGCAGAATGTTCTCTTCATGAAAGGCCTTGACACAGCTGATGCCATGTGGGCCATTGGAGAAAGGAATATGATGTTCCTGCTATATCCAAACAATGTCCTGTTGATGTAAACATTAGGATCCTCGAAACAAAAACAACGAAACAAAACAATCTCAACAAAGTCACTCTGTCCGACCTCCAGAACTTATCAGACAGCTGCATGAAATATATGTGATGTGAATGAATCTAAGGGAATAATGGTTTAATACCAAAAGTTAGAATTCAGAACAATTATAAGATTCATTATTAACACTATGCAGCAAGGGTTATTTATAAATCATTTGTATAAAGGCCTTATATCTGGCCCAACCTGCTCAAGGACCCCCCTCCTGCCTTTATTGGAAAGAATACAGTTAGACCCACATACCAGCTAGAATTTAAATTCCTAACAGTTTCCTGGTCTGATCATCTGTTGAAGACTGCAAACGTCACTGCTACATGAAACAACTTGTGCATGAAACCATAACAGAGAGGCGGGCGGAGCGGAGTCAGTTGGTGTTGAACGTGACTCATCATTAGCTTTGCGCAGTGGCAGTATCGTAGCCTATGAGGTTTATCCGAGGCGTGATTATTGCTAGTTGAAAACTTTACCCAATACCCCGCCTAGACGACTTGAAATATAGTCGGCGACGGCAATTTTTGTCGGTCTCTCAGGAGACTCATATCTGTTGAAACGTAAATACTACTAAATACATTGAGAACAGAGACATGACCACCTGTGTCTGTCTTATAACTTCAATATATAATTGTCTTAATTCTGTTCACTAACGACATGTATCAGGTTTAATATGGATCCATTATTTATTTAGCTGTCTAAAACAAGACCAGTTCTTTACTAAAGGCCGATATATGCTTCTCCGAGTCCGTTGAGGAATGACGGACGGACGGAGCGGACGGACACTTTTTGATTTATAGTTCTACGAGCCTTTTTGTTGTGAAAACAATTCACCGCCAGAACAGTAGTTGGCGCAACGTAAGTCGAGCTTAGAGAAGCCTACCTGATGAGGTATATAGAAGAAGTCCACGCTGGTTTATTTACGTCCTCCCGGCTCCTCACACACAGTGAACGATGGCAACTAACAGAAAAAGGATGTTGATGACGCGACAGTTTTTGCTGAAATAAAGTGACACCCAGCGGGTCAAAATGCTTATGTTATCGTGTCTTAATGCAGCGGTTCCCCGGTCTTGTTTCCAAACTGCGTTGCTAATTCAACAGCTGCAACAGCTTGAAGCTACACGGAGGCAGCTAGCTTCCCCCCAGCTTCCACACACAGTCAGCATGGACACCCGATATTAACTACTACCAAGTGTTTGCTTCTAACCTGACGGTGTTTGAGAAACAGTGCCATGACAGCCGTGGGAGTAACGTCAGCGGGTTTTTGCGCTGTTCCCATCGCAGTTAGCATGGTGGCTAGCCCGCTAGCCCCGTTATGAAAGTTCGTTATAACAGTATGTGACCGTACACACATGCGCAAGTGCTCTAACCAGCCACCGTCAGCCGGACAAAGGCGCTGGCTTAACACACATGTCACATTAATAATAGAGTCGTAGTTGTGATTTTGGTTTATTGTGATTTAGGGATTGGAACAGGAAGTTTGAGGTCCCGAAATGCTGGCGTTAGCGGACCAATCACAGCCAAGGGCTATCCGTGGGCTCTCCGCCATGCCGACGTGTAGTTAGAAAAATCAGAGCTTAAGCAAGCGACTGATATGTGGTTATAATGTCACTAATGACACAGTCGAGTCGAAAAAGTTCTTTATTTTACTCCGCCTGAGTTTAGGAACCCTAAACAAAGACGTACCGGGCTTGACGTAATTTACAATAGTAACCCCTTTTAGTTTAGTTTTTTATTTATCTAAAGTTACATGTATGTTTCCTGGTCTGATCGTCTGTTGAAGACTGCAAACGTCACTGCTACATGGAACAACTTGTGCATGAAACCATAACAGAGAGGCGTGCGGAGCGGAGTCAGTTGGTGTTGAATGTGACTCATTGTCAGCTTTGCGCAGTGGCAGTATCGTAGCCTATGAGGTTTATCCGAGGCGTGATTATTGCTAGTTGAAAACTTTACCCAATACCCCGCCTAGACGACTTGAAATATAGTCGGCGACGGCAATTTTTGTCGGTCTCAAATGAGACTCAGAATTCTGTCAAAACACAAAAACTACTAAATACCAAGAGGAAAATGATATGACCACATCATTCTTTCTTATTATTTCAATATATATACACGTGTGTCTTATTTCTGTTCACTAACGACAATTATCAGGTTTAACAAATATGAATCGTTTACTTATTTAGCTTTCTTAAACACGACCAGTTCTTTACTAAGCAAGCGACTGATTTGTGGTTATAATGTCACTGATGACACAGTCGAGTCAAAACTGTTTTTTATTCTACCCCTCTTTAGAGAAAGATAAACAAAGACGTACAGGGCTTGACGTCATCTACAGTGGCAAACCCTTAAAGTTAAATTTTTTCATTTATCTAAAGTTACGTGAGTAACTTGGTCTGGTCGTCTGTTGAAGACTTCACACGTCACTGCCACATGAAACCACATGTGCTTAAAACCATAACAGAGAGGCTTGGGGATCGGAGTCAGTTGGTGTTGAACGTGACTCATCATTAGCTTTGCGCAGTGGCAGTATCGTAGCCTATGAGGTTTATCCGAGGCGTGATTATTGCTAGTTGAAAACTTTACCCAATACCCCGCCTAGACGACTTGAAATATAGTCGGCGACGGCAATTTTTGTCGGTCTCTCAGGAGACTCATATCTGTTGAAACGTAAATACTACTAAATACATTGAGAACAGAGACATGACCACCTGTGTCTGTCTTATAACTTCAATATATAATTGTCTTAATTCTGTTCACTAACGACATGTATCAGGTTTAATATGGATCCATTATTTATTTAGCTGTCTAAAACAAGACCAGTTCTTTACTAAAGGCCGATATATGCTTCTCCGAGTCCGTTGAGGACTGACGGACGGACGGACGGACAGCCTCCACGCGGCCTCCCCTGCAAGTAATGAGATATGGTGCAAGACCAGCTCATGAAACTAATGTCGCCACCCAATCGTCACGCTGTCAGATCAGGGCGCAAGAGGCCGGGGGGACGCAAGCTCACGTCAGGGCGGGCAGCCATCCCGACCATCGAGCGCCAGGGCCTGGCAGTGCTCCAGCTAAATGTCGAGGGCCTCACCACCGCCAAACTGGACATCATACGCCACCTCGCCGACTCCCATGAAGTCGCGGCCGTCCTCCTTCAGGAGACGCACTGTGGAAAAGCAGACTTTCTCAGGTTGCCCGGGTTCCACCTCGCCGGCTCCATCCTCAGCAGGCAGCACGGGATGGCCACCTTTGTCAGGTCTGACCTCAGCTGGACAGCCACAGGCCAATCCCCTCCAGGCGCTAGTCTCGAGTGGATGTCCACGAGGATACAGACAACAACGGTTGTGAACGTGTACAAGCCCCCACCATCTGTACTGTCCACATCGGCCCTCCCAATTACCCCGGCACCCGCCATCTACGCCGGGGATTTCAACTGCCAGCACACCGACTGGGGATACTCCCACACAACACCGGATGGGGAGACGCTGAGCGAGTGGGCCTCCAATGCCAACGCCCATCTCCTGTTTGACCCCAAAGAGCCACCAAGCTTCTACTCCTCCAGATGGAACACCTTCACCAACCCAGACCTCGCCTTTGCTGTGTTCCACAGTAAGGACCCGATGCCAGAGAGAAGGGTCATTGACAGGTTCCCCCGATCACACCACCGACCGTCTGTCATCAGAATACCATCACTGGTGCAGCCGGTCGCAGGGAAGCCTGTCAAAAGATGGAATTTCCGGAAGGCCAACTGGCATGCTTTTTCTGTTGACACAGAGAGAAGATCTGTCACCCTCCCGGACCCAGACACTCCTAATGTGGATGCTGCATATGCAGCCTACTGTGAAGTGCTGACAGGGGCAGCGAAGAAAACCATACCACGAGGCTACAATGAAAACTACATCCCGGGTTGGAACGAGGAGTGCAACCACCTCCTGCGAGCCCACCAGCAGGCTAGCTCAAGAGCTGAAGTGGATGCGACAGCAACGGCACTGCTTGAGAAGCTGGACGCCACTCGCAGGGCTAGATGGACAGAGGTCGTCGAGTCGATTGACTTTACCCACTCCAGCCGTAAAGCGTGGCAGACCATAAACCAGCTCTCAGGAAGAAGTACACCACCTCCCAAGTGCCCTGTGACAGCAAACGCCATCGCAGCCCAACTCCTGAAAAATGGCCGCTTCCCAGACGCAGACAAAGAGTTTGCCCGCTCAACATCCCACGAGGTATCCAGTCTCTCTAGGGCGGCCAGTGTCAATGCCAACCTGTCAGGAGATTTCACACCAGCTGAGCTCAAGGACGCTATGGCCAAACTCAAACAAGGCAAGGCACAAGGCTCCGACAACATCCACCCAGAGTTTGTGATCCACCAGAGCGAAATAACATCCGCCTGGCTGTGTGCTTTCTTCTCTGCGTGCCTCCGGAGGTCCAAGCTCCCAAGGGCATGGCGACGGGCCGCTGTCATAGCCCTCTTGAAACCCAACAAACCTGCGGATGACCCCAAGTCCTACAGACCAATCTCGTTGCTGTGCGTCCCTTTTAAAATCCTGGAGAGGATGATACACAGCCGAATTGAGCCAGTAGTTGACTCACAGCTACCGAGGGAACAGGCTGGCTTCCGCCGGGGCAGGTCTACAGTGGACCAGGTAACCCTTCTCACACAAGATCTCGAGGACAGCTTCCAGGCCAAAACCAAAGCTGGGGTGGTACTACTGGACCTGACTGCTGCTTACGACACCGTCTGGCACCGCGGACTCCACCTGAAGCTGCTGAGAACAATCCCGGACCGTCATATGGTCAACTTCATCATGGAGATGCTGTCAAACCGCAGCTTCATCCTCCAGACCAGTGACGGCCAGCACAGCAGGCTCAGGAGGCTGAGAAACGGGGTCCCACAAGGGTCTGTCCTCTCACCGATGCTCTTCAACATCTATATCTTTGACCTACCGGTGACGACATCTAGAAGGTATGGATACGCGGATGATCTAGCCATCATGCTACACCGGCCCACATGGAAGGCGGTTGAAGAGGGTCTCAATCAGGACATGGACGTCCTGGCTGCCTACCTTCGAAGCTGGCGACTGCAGCTCAGTAAGGGAAAGACTGTATCAGCAGCATTCCACCTCTGCAACAGGGAAGCAAGAAGGGAGCTGGAGATCTCAGTGGACAACAAACCCCTGGAGTTCCAGCAGGCCCCAAAGTACCTGGGCGTACGCTTAGACAGGACACTGTCCTACAAACAGCATTTGGATGAAGTGAGGGCTAAAGTAACAGCAAGGGTCTCACTCATCCGGCGCCTAGCTGGTACAACCTGGGGGGCCTCGGCCAAGGTTCTACGTATCTCCACACAAGCCCTCGTATTCTCTGCAGCTGAGTACTGTGCCCCAACCTGGAGTAGAAGCCCACATGCCAAGAAGGTCAATACGGCCATCAACAATGCCCTCCGGATCATAAGTGGCTGCCTGAAACCCACCCCCGTGTCCTACCTGCCAGTCCTAGCAGGAATAGCGCCAGCCGGCCTACGGCGAGAGGCTGCTACCCTCGCCCTGGCAAGGAAAGCCCAGGAACACAGCTGGCACCTCCTCCATGAAACCACCACCATGGCAACACCTCCAAGCAGACTCAAGTCCCGCCACCCATACAATCAGGCCGCACAAGAGATGCTTATTTCCATCCCGGAGGATTTGACAACCAAAGCCTGGCTGGCAGCGGCATGGAAGCAGGAGTGGGAGTCAGCAGGACAGACACGCCTACACCATTACATCCAGGATCCTGGAGGTGGCGTTGAGGGAGAAGATCTACCTCGCCGGCAATGGACCCTCCTGAACCGCCTTCGCACAGGGGTTGGCTGCTTCAAAGCGTCCATGAAGAAGTGGGGCCTAACAGACAGTGCAGCATGTGAGTGCGGGGAGCCTGAGCAGACTGCCGACCACATCATCACCACCTGTCCCCGGCATAGACCACCCTCAGAGGAGGGCCTCTTCCAAGTGGGACCTGAGACGAGGGAGTGGCTACACGACACGAAGTTGGACATATGAAGACGATACACGAAAGAGAGGGGAGCGGACGGACACTTTTTGATTTATAGTTCTACGAGCCTTTTTGTTGTGAAAACAATTCACCGCCAGAACAGTAGTTGGCGCAACGGAAGTCGAGCTTAGAGAAGCCTACCTGATGAGGTATATAGAAGAAGTCCACGCTGGTTTATTTACGTCCTCCCGGCTCCTCACACACAGTGAACGATGGCAACTAACAGAAAAAGGATGTTGATGACGCGACAGTTTTTGCTGAAATAAAGTGACACCCAGCGGGTCAAAATGCTTATGTTATCGTGTCTTAATGCAGCGGTTCCCCGGTCTTGTTTCCAAACTGCGTTGCTAATTCAACAGCTGCAACAGCTTGAAGCTACACGGAGGCAGCTAGCTTCCCCCCAGCTTCCACACACAGTCAGCATGGACACCCGATATTAACTACTACCAAGTGTTTGCTTCTAACCTGACGGTGTTTGAGAAACAGTGCCATGACAGCCGTGGGAGTAACGTCAGCGGGTTTTTGCGCTGTTCCCATCGCAGTTAGCATGGTGGCTAGCCCGCTAGCCCCGTTATGAAAGTTCGTTATAACAGTATGTGACCGTACACACATGCGCAAGTGCTCTAACCAGCCACCGTCAGCCGGACAAAGGCGCTGGCTTAACGCACTTGTCACGTTAATCATAGAGTCGTAGTTGTTATTTTGGTTTATTGTGATTTAGGGATTGGAACAGGAAGTTTGAGGTCCCGAAATGCTGGTGTTAGCGGACCAATCACAGCCAAGGGCTATCCGTGGGCTCTCCGCCATGCCGACGTGTAGTTAGAAAAATCAGAGCTGTCCGAAAAGCTCTCCGGAGAGGCCCGGAGAGGGCGTTCCACGGCAGAGAAGGCGGTCCTATCTGTCCGTGTCCGTCAAAACTGGGAGGCGCATAAATTGGCCGTAAGCAAGCGACTGATATGTGGTTATAATGTCACTAATGACACAGTCGAGTCGAAAAAGTTCTTTATTTTACTCCGCCTGAGTTTAGGAACCCTAAACAAAGACGTACCGGGCTTGACGTAATTTACAATAGTAACCCATTTTAGTTTAGTTTTTTATTTATCTAAAGTTACATGTATGTTTCCTGGTCTGATCGTCTGTTGAAGACTGCAAACGTCACTGCTACATGAAACAACTTGTGCATGAAACCATAACAGAGAGGCGTGCGGAGCGGAGTCAGTTGGTGTTGAATGTGACTCATTGTCAGCTTTGCGCAGTGGCAGTATCGTAGCCTATGAGGTTTAACCGAGGCGTGATTATTGCTAGTTGAAAACTTTACCCAATACCCCGCCTAGACGACTTGAAATATAGTCGGCGACGGTCTCAAATGAGACTCAGAATTCTGTCAAAACACAAAAACTACTAAATACCAAGAGGAAAATGATATGACCACATCATTCTTTCTTATTTCAATATATATACACGTGTGTCTTATTTCTGTTCACTAACGACAATTATCAGGTTTAACAAATATGAATCGTTTACTTATTTAGCTTTCTTAAACACGACCAGTTCTTTACTAAGCAAGCGACTGATTTGTGGTTATAATGTCACTGATGACACAGTCGAGTCAAAACTGTTTTTTATTCTACCCCTCTTTAGAGAAAGATAAACAAAGACGTACAGGGCTTGACGTCATCTACAGTGGCAAACCCTTAAAGTTAAATTTTTTCATTTATCTAAAGTTACGTGAGTAACTTGGTCTGGTCGTCTGTTGAAGACTTCACACGTCACTGCTACATGAAACCACATGTGCTTAAAACCATAACAGAGAGGCTTGGGGATCGGAGTCAGTTGGTGTTGAACGTGACTCATCATTAGCTTTGCGCAGTGGCAGTATCGTAGCCTATGAGGTTTATCCGAGGCGTGATTATTGCTAGTTGAAAACTTTACCCAATACCCCGCCTAGACGACTTGAAATATAGTCGGCGACGGCAATTTTTGTCGGTCTCTCAGGAGACTCATATCTGTTGAAACGTAAATACTACTAAATACATTGAGAACAGAGACATGACCACCTGTGTCTGTCTTATAACTTCAATATATAAATGTCTTAATTCTGTTCACTAACGACATGTATCAATTTAATATGGATCCATTATTTATTTAGCTTTCTAAAACAAGACCAGTTCTTTACTAAAGGCCGATATATGCTTCTCCGAGTCCGTTGAGGACTGACGGACGGACGGAGCGGACGGACACTTTTTGATTTATAGTTCTACGAGCCTTTTTGTTGTGAAAACAATTCACCGCCAGAACAGTAGTTGGCGCAACGGAAGTCGAGCTTAGAGAAGCCTACCTGATGAGGTATATAGAAGAAGTCCACGCTGGTTTATTTACGTCCTCCCGGCTCCTCACTAGTGATGGGAAGTTCGGATTTTTTTACCGTGTCGGTTCTTTGAATCTCGTTCAGTAAAATGAACGAATCTCTTTTTGAGTCATTCGTTCGTTTCAAGGGGGGGGGGGGGGGTGCAAACAATCCAAAGACTCTTACCCGGCAGATGAACGAATCGTTCAACTCCCGACCGTGTGTTTGGATCAATGATTGGGTTCATCTGCCGACAGAGTCTTCGGCCGACGTGTCGGCCACACAGAGCAAGCTCAACTCGCCGGTGACCGCGGTGCGGGCGGCGCACGGGAAAATCGCCCGGCACCTCCATACCGCTGCACGTCCACCCGGACATGAACGGGAATCTACGGAGCTGCTGATTCGCACGCTGCCAGCACATCCAGCTGGCCCGCCGCATCCGCGGACACAGAGCTTAACTGCTGCTGATCCACTGACTATAACAACGCCGCATTCAAATAAAAATGTGGGAAAGAATATTGTACAGTATCTAATATTGTGTTGGTCATATTTAAATCATTAATTTTTTTGGGGGGGGGGGGGAAAGAGAGGATAAAATAAAAGAATCGCATATTAAATCTTAATCGTTCAGCCCTATTCACAAGTCATAATGACTGGTTTTGTTATTTTCACTTTACATTTACACTTACAGTTTAGTGCAGTGTAATTATTTCCCGTGATAATTAAATGCCAGTGTGACAATAAATGACAATTTAAAACCATACAAACTGTCATGTTTTACTGTATTTAATAGAGGTTTTCTTACAAAAATATATGATCTGCCACACAAAAGCTGTCAGTCATGGCTGCTTTTTAACAGCGGTCACGCGATAGGGAATGAGGTAACTGTTTCCTCTTCTGAGCCTATGGAGGTCACGTAGGAAATGATCCAAAGACTCGTACCCGGCAGATGAACGAATCGTTCACCTCCCGACCGTGTCTTCAGATCAGTGTTTCGTTCTTCTGCCAACAGAGTCTTCGGATCAGTGATTCGTTCATCTGCCGGATACGAGTCTTTGGATCCTTTTTCACGTGACCTGCATCGGCCTATGCAACAGTCCCGATGCGCGGCCACGAGAAAATGAACGAATCTCTCTTTGAGAGGACTCGTTACTCCCGAGTCCTTGTAAGGATTCGTTCAAAACGAACGAATCGTTCACGACCGACACATCACTACTCCTCACACACAGTGAACGATGGCAACTAACAGAAAAAAGATGTTGATGACGCGACAGTTTTTGCTGAAATAAAGTGACACCCAGCGGGTCAAAATGCTTATGTTATCGTGTCTTAATGCAGCGGTTCCCCGGTCTTGTTTCCAAACTGCGTTGCTAATTCAACAGCTGCAACAGCTTGAAGCTACACGGAGGCAGCTAGCTTCCCCTCCAGCTTCCACACACAGTCAGCAGGGACACCCGATACTAGCTACTACCAAGTGTTTGCTTCTAACCTGACGGTGTTTGAGAAACAGTGTCATGACAGCCGTGGGATTAACGTCAGCGGGTTTTTGCGCTGTTCCCACCGCAGTTAGCATGGTGGCTAGCCCGCTAGCCCCGTTATGAAAGTTCGTTATAACAGTATGTGACCGTACACACATGAAGTGCTCTAACCAGCCACCGTCAGCCGGACAACGGCGCTGGCTTAACACACATGTCACATTAATAATAGAGTCGTAGTTGTGATTTTGGTTTATTGTGATTTAGGGATTGGAACAGGAAGTTTGAGGTCCCGAAATGCTGGCGTTAGCGGACCAATCACAGCCAAGGGCTATCCGTGGGCTCTCCGCCATGCCGACGTGTAGTTAGAAAAATCAGACCTTAAGCAAGCGACTGATATGTGGTTATAATGTCACTAATGACACAGTCGAGTCGAAAAAGTTCTTTATTTTACTCCGCCTGAGTTTAGGAACCCTAAACAAAGACGTACCGGGCTTGACGTAATTTACAATAGTAACCCCTTTTAGTTTAGTGTTGTATTTATCTAAAGTTACATGTATGTTTCCTGGTCTGATCGTCTGTTGAAGACTGCACACGTCACTGCTACATGGAACAACTTGTGCATGAAACCATAACAGAGAGGCGTGCGGAACGGAGTTAGTTGGTGTTGAATGTGACTCATCGTCAGCTTTGCGCAGTGGCAGTATCGTAGCCTATGAGGTTTATCCGAGGCGTGATTATTGCTAGTTGAAAACTTTACCCAATACCCCGCCTAGACGACTTGAAATATAGTCGGCGACGGCAATTTTTGTCAAATGAGACTCATAATTCTGTCAAAACACAAAAACTACTAAACACATTGAAAACAGTGATATGACCACGTCTTATAACTTCAATATATAAATGTCTTAATTCTGTTCACTAACGACATGTATCCGGTTTAATATGGATCCATTATTTATTTAGCTTTCTAAAACAAGACCAGTTCTTAGCAAGCGACTGATATGTGGTTATAATGTCACTAATGACAGGGTCCAGTCTAAACTGTTTTTTATTTTACTCCGCCTGAGTTTAGAGAACAGTAAACAAGGACTTACAGGGCTTGACGTCATCTACAGTGGCAAACTCTTTTAGTTTCATTTTTTATTTATCTAAAGTTACATGTGTGTTTCCTGGTCTGATCATCTGTTGAAGACTTCACACATCACACGTCACTGCTACATGAAGCCACATGTGCTTTAAACCATAACAGAGAGGCGTGCGGAGCGGAGTCAGTTGGTGTTGAACGTTACTCATCATTAGCTTTGCGCAGTGGCAGTATCGTAGCCTATGAGGTTTAACCGAGGCGTGATTATTGCTAGTTGAAAACTTTACCCAATACCCCGCCTAGACGACTTGAAATATAGTCGGCGACGGCAATTTTTGTCGGTCTCTTAGGAGACTCATAAGATTGTATAAAATCAATAAATCGTCACATATTATCACCCAATTAATTTTGTGTGTGGAATTGAACCTGGAATTAAGGGCCGACTGTTGCCAGCTACAAAATTACAGCATCTACCCTTGAATTGTAAGGTTGTCCCACAAACTAGATATAATCAAGTAATGTACAAAAGAGGTACTTCCAATATAGCCGCACGTACAGTTTTGACCCCCCCCCCCCCCCCCCCCCCACTGTAAATCACTCTGTGAACAATCAATGATTAATAATGACATCTTGAAGTTCATGGTTTTAACGTGTAAGATCATAATTTGTAACCCTGGGCTGACGATTCTTCCCGAAGGCCATCACAACACGGAACTCTACAACACAGTGACCCAAACTCAAACTAACATGCACCGGTGTAATAGAGAAATTTATCTTTATTAATATATTCATATATTTTATTCATGCTAAGTCTGTTGTTGTTTATTTGATGCTTTTGTGTGATTGTTTGTGTTTTATGCTCCACGCAGTGGTACTTCTGATTTCGTTGTATTCATAACTTACAATATGATAAAAGTGTTGTCATCAACTGTACCTTGGTCAAAGTGCAGTGTACCTACCAGAACAGCAGAGGGCACTCTGACACAGGATATGGAATAATGAATGGCAGGAGTAAATGGACAATAGATGGCTGCTGTTTAAAATCTTCAGATAAAGATCTGTGTTATATGTTAGTAAGGTTTATTTCAAAGATATGACACAATGAATTGTTGGTATAGTAAAGTTGGTGTTCCCTTTCTGCAGAACTTGATGGGGATTTTTGAATCATGAGCAAGTTGGTGTTCAATCGTCTTTTTCTAAACTGAGAAGTATCAGGTCATGTTTCATTAGCCTGTGGAGAAGCATGATTGCTGTGATGTCTGATTGGATGAAGGGTGGTGTTTAAAGGATTCACAGGAGAGGAGTGTTCAATCAAGTCGGTGTTCTCATTAAGCAGATGAGCTGGAAGCCTGTCGTCACCCTGTGAACACTCTGGTGAATTAGGTTTCTCACACTATCTCTACATGTTACAGTGATTTGGTTGACACAAAATAATTTGAAGAAAACTGTAGTGTTGGTCAGCAGTCTGGAGTACTACTCTTACTCATACTGGTACTAATCAACATAATTGGCAGTTACATTGCAACACAAACCAGTATATCACTCCATCTTTACATTTGCTTGTTATATATATTATACATTATATAAATCTGAGACATTGTATAGAGATCAATAGTATAATCATAATCCATGTCAGCAGACTTGATGTCAAATTTGTCTCAATCTACGTAAATGTTTTAATTTACCAATTTACAGGTACAATGTATTTTTTAAACCATGGTTCTGAGCGATGATGTACTTAGCCCAGATAATCCAATAACAATAGTCTGGTTTGAGTTAAATATCTATAATTAATCAGATTGAGATATTTGTAATGTGATTATTGTTATTCGGATGCTTGTAATGTATAACTCCCAAACCCTGGTAATCAAATCCATGTTGAAAATATGGATCATAGGTTCAGACAAATGGAGCAGTTGGGGTTCTTTGTCAAAGGTGACACTAAGGCTTGGAAGAGGGATTCATATATTATTTACATAAATTACTCATCAAGGCTTCTGCTCTTAATCTTAATCTTCATCATACAGTGTGCCCCACGATGCACTTGCCTTTTAATCTGTTACCCACATCTGCCGAGCATTTATCAGTCCATTCCAAATGGAGTTCCAGGGCTAATGTAGCTTCTGTGTGGTCCTCTTGACCTGCACATGACCCACTGTTGTCCTCCTGTTAGGTTGTAATCACGGCGCTTTATGTGAAATACCCAGGAGGTTTCTTTTGTTCCTCCGTTACACATAACGTCTCTCAGAGTCCGACCTTTCAAATCTCAATGACAGTTCTAAGTGTGATGACAAGATATGGCTTTGTTCTATATAAGCGGCAGCTGGAGGCCTGCCAAACACAAACAGATAAATTGCGAAGCATCACAGGACTAGTTCCCTGGTAACCATGTGACATTGCCAACAATTGCTATGGAAACCAGTGCATTCTCTCTCTCAGGCAGCTTATACCAAATACAATGAACGTACACTAGAGGAAAATCATGGTCTACGATAAATTGTCACTGGCTGAGCTGACCAAGCTTTGACGGATATTAATACTATGATAGCTTAGTACCATTCAACATTTTTCACACACATAGGCAAATTGATTAGTAAGAGCAGGGTTTTTATTTATATATTATTTATACTTTATCAACAGTCTGAGTGCAAAAGTGATATAAAATTACATTTTATGTTGTATTAAATTTATCTTTAAAAAAAATCGAATTCTGGGGACAACTGCATTTAGCACAAACCTCATTTCAAATCAAGACACTTTTATAGATCACATCAAACAATAACACACATTTAATCATTCTCTTTAGATCTTTTGTTCAGCGGGCTAATTTGCAATCTGCTTTGTAGCATGTCTTTTGTTTTGATCCTATTTGTCACAAATCCAGTTACAACTCCATGTTCCAAATGGAAAAAAGAAGCGGCCTCTCTTCAAAGAGTGAGACATCACAGCCTATTTCATTAAAGCAGGTGCAAATCCAAAAGAGGTGCTTTGATTTGCAGCCAATTACGGACATCCTTGTTGCATCACCTTTTTTACGTGAATACTCATCCCCCTGTTCAACTGATCAGAAGAATTAGCCCCTTAGTCTTGGCAGATAACCAGAAATGTAGAGATCACACAAATGAGCAGAAACCTCAGAAGTTATCAACTTTTTCAACACACTCAATTAAACTTGTTCCAGTCCTCTAACGCCATCTCCGGCTTAATCACCGCGTGACGTACAAGGGGTTGCCCCCAATTAGGTGTCTCCTGTGACACCCTGACACTGTGCTGCCTCCAGATTGTATTTCAGTTTCAATTACGGTGGAACCCCTTCAGGCAGAGGTGACTGGTCTTCTCAGTTTTTTTTCCTCCAGTTTCCTTTGCTTCCCCTTCTTTTGAGTGGTAAGGGTAGTCAAAGGCTCTTCGGCCATGTTTAGGAACAAAGGTTCCATAAACTTTATTACCTTGAGCAGGTGACACAGCAAACAGCTTCAATATCTACAATTCATGCGTAGTATTATACAGTACCACAGGTTATTGGATTCACCCGAGATGTGACTACTGCAAGTTGAATCAAATACTCTGCCATGACATCTTGAGGTAGGATTCAAATCTAATAAGAGGTGAAATGATTACTGCATGAGTTGATTGTAAGAAATTGAAAAAAATTGCATTTTTTTCTGATAATTGAATTGGTTGTTTGAGTTCTAACATCCACAGAGCGGTTATGTTTTCATTTGGGTGTGTTTGGATTAAAACTACTGATCGGATTTCTATGTGTATGACACCGTTTTTTTACAGGGAGTAAATGTTGGTTTTCTATTTAATTGTATTTCTCATTTTTGAGTCTGTCGCATTTTAGAAGCATCATCTACCCCCCACCTCACTTGCGGTGAATCTAGCGGGGATCCCCTGCTGTGTCCTCATATCAGATTCTCTCGACTTTCTACAGAGTTAAAACTGTGGGGGCCAGGAAGAGATAGCCTGCAGTTAATCCAGAGCCTCTCACTCTGACTTTTACGTTCACTCATGCATTTCCTCCAGAGAAAATACAGAGGATCCATAGAGATTGGTGCATGTCTGAAAGCAGCTCAAGTCAGGATGGGGAACTTGAACATTTAAACCCACAAACTCGTTATCACTGAACATAACCACTTGAACTCCTTTTAAAAACTGCTTCTTTCCACTCTGTCAATGAGCTGGATCAGGAGCAGCAATATCAGGTTGTTTTTTGTCTCTGTTTTTTGTAATCACTTGTGGTGAGCTACATTAGCCTTTAGTCTAATGCTATTACAGACACATGCGATAGTAGGCTATTGTACTTCAGGCATTATCTCATGCATCCTGTTCCTGGTGGAAATATCCACTGAGATATCCATCTGCAGCCATGTACCCACTTTCATCACAGTCAGTAAACTCCTTATCCTGTTGGTAATTTAGTGTCTTTTTACTACAGCAAGGATACAAGTTAGAATAAAATTAACACAGTGAAATTATGAACCACTGAAGAGACTTCACCTTTCAGCCACTGCTCCCAATCCGTAGATGGTGCATTAGGCATTTTTAATAGTTATACACTGGGCTAATTCTTCTTAACAGCTCTGCAAGCTTACAGTAGATTATAATATTGATTTAATGGGGATGTCCATCGCTGAACAATTCTATCTGAAGTTGTTGTAGGGCCTCTACTGTGCTTTCAAGGTTGTTTGAAAGTTGCCCGAGAGGTTGATGTTTGTGCGTGTGTTGGTCTCAGTACATGTCAACATCGTGGTTGTCAGAGAAGGGAACTCCAGACTATTAAGAGCAGAGGCTGGGTGACTCCCAGTAGCCTGCAGCTCGGAGAAATAGCTTTTTAAAAGCGACTCCGGATCCAGGTGATTTTAATTGGTTTCCTTTGACAAGATTATTACTTCCTCTCAGGCCAAACTTGGAAAGAGAGTGTTGTGGCAACGCATGTGCCACTACAGACACTTTAATCAGGAGTAAACTTCTTTGGAAAGAACCTTGATTTCATTGCAAACAACAACATGGCCACCTCTAAACCCTCCCCTTGCCAGTGGCGCTCCATAAAGCTTGGTAACACTCAAGTTTCCTGGTGTGAATCATCCTTTCAGAGACAAGTGCATGTGGTATTTCTTCATGTCATACCACATCTTCTGAGAAATGAAAGGCCTGGGACTATTTCTAGAGCCAGTTTGTAAAGCCACCTTCATCACAAATGAGATGAGATGAGTTCAAATCCGTTTTGTTTATTAAAGCTTCTATTCCCAGGAACCCAGACAATCCAAGTTATCCTGACCTTCTTAAATGAAATTGACTTCAGGAAGAGCTGACGGCAATGACTTATGCCAGCCAACCCCATAATCCTTGAAATGGCCATTCTAAAATCCTATTACCACAGCGTAGCAGGGCCAATCCTGGGCAAAGCAATTAGTCGAAGGAAATTAGCAACTTTCTTTGTCCAATTGAACGTCTGAGTTGATAAAGAATGAGATCCTATCATGCCAATTTGAATGTTTTATTGTTTAGAATAATTTGATTAAATGTTACTATTCTCTTTGGTGCCATTAAAGAAAAGCCACTTCTACAAGGACAATATGTAGGTTACTGTTCACACTTGCACTTAAGCTAATGGTCCAATTTGTAAATCGTGCAGTATTATGGCTTTAATAAAAATGTTGTTATAGAATGAATGTAGGAGAGCTAAGAATTAAGAGCCTAATGTAAGTGCTCAGTGGCATTGCACTACTGACAGGAAACTAGGTGATAGCAAAGTGAGACATTGACAACTTTCCTCTGGGCTCAGCCGGGAGATTTTAACAAGATCCAGGGTTTTGAGGTCGGATCATCAGGTGGGAGTTTATTAAGACACCTAGTCTGACCCCGGCCTGTCATGCCCCTCATGCTGTGTCTCATCTGTTCTCATCTTGCCACTTCTTACAGCCAGCTTAAAATGGCTTCTGGTGTTTTTTGCACTAATCTAACACCATCGTTTTTTGAGACGCATTGGGGTTTTGAACGGAGTAAAGTTTGAGGCAGCTGTCCTGCACACATCAAAAGTATCAAAGGTGAACAAGTTCTTAGTTGAGAGAAATGTTTCTCAAGTCAGAGGACGGATTATTGATGCAGCTTTTCATGTGAAAGGAAGATGTTCATTACCAAAGCAGAGTTCACATACTGTAGTGGATTAGCATGGGTTATCATAGTTGGTCTGTTGGTCAGTACTAGGGGACCCTGCACAAAAGGGAATGTCAGACACGACAATGTTAAAAATGACCATCAAGTACGACTCCATTTTCTTTGTTCAGACCAAAGAAGAGCTCAAAAGCCTCAGATCATTTGCAAGTGTAGCATCACTGATGGATTGCAATGGAATTTAAAATACATTGATGTCCCCATCAGATTAACTTAAAATAACTCCAATAACAAACAATTTTCAGATTTTTTCTTATACTTTGTTTTAGTGGCAACCCATCTCTGATGTTAACCATAGCCTTTAGTTTGGCACTTTTGCCCATGCCATCTTGTTTTTATTTAAATCAGATGTAACCATATTTGGAGGAGCAGTGGGTTGGGCCTTACTGAGAGATCAAGGACACTGCACGCCCACCTACACCTGTGACCTGCACCCATTTTATGGTATTGGTTGTCAGTCACACATTACCCATCCCCCAATGCATACCCTGCTTTATATTATATATATCCCATGTTATTCTAAATGGGACCGTAATTAACAGAATGAACACCTTGCTGTATAGAAAAAGACTTTCCACACATTGATACCATAATCTCCTTTGGAATATGTTTACTGATGTCATGTGAGAAGTAGGGTCATTTTCTCATAGACGTCTATTAAAACTGACTGGCAACCTGGCAACTCTTTATATACAGTCTATGTAAATGGACAAATGTCTGCAAAACTAATAACACTCCCACCAGCCTCATCTCTAGTTTGTTTTTACCACTTAGTAGCACATGTTAACAAGCTAACACACTACACTAAGATAGTGAACATGGCAAACAACATACCTGCTAAACATCAGCCTGATAGTATTGTCACTGAAGGCATGTCAGTGTGTTGGTGTGTTGAGCTTGGATCACTACTGCAGGTCACAGCTTCTTAAACCTGGTTATATGAATTTGTATTGGATTTTTAAAGTCACTTCTCCCGATAAAACAAAAAATCCTACATTGAGCATTCGAGTTAGGCAGATAATATCGCTTACTAAAGAACAGGTAGGCTTGTTCTGCTGGTGTTTATGATGCAGTTGATAAGGAAGTGTCTATTGGTTCTTGAAAAATGACAGGAATGCTTGAAAACCCCAACTGCAAAGCCTTGCTTGAATTTAATTGCACTGTGTTTTTTACTACTGCTAGGTGGTCTTTCACCATATTACAGATCGTTTACTAAATAATCCATTATTCCCAACCAAAGTGAACTTCATTATTGGCAAAGGAGGGAAAGCGGTTTCATGGGACTTGATGTCCTTTCCAAATAGTGCATTGCTAAATTATGCCCCCACTATGTCACAAGGGTTTTACACTCTGGAGTAAGTGGTTAACACACTGTTGTTGTTGTGCTGGTGCCAAGGATGTGCTTGTTTTTTCAATGACATAGATATTCAGATCAGATGGATCAGTTATGATAAATATTTCGAAATAATTTGTCTCCTCAGGTTAACAGGATGGCACATAATAAAACGTACTCAATAATAAAAGTAAAATAACTGAAGTAGTGGTAAATCTGCTTGATAACAGTCGGGATTAGATAAGTGAAGCGAGCTTCCATTTGGTATTTGATTGTGTATTTCCATTTTCGGCAGAGGAAGAGTCTCACATAAAAGGAAACAATAATTGAACAATTGAATTAACATTAGTTAGTTATGCTATAGTATTTGGCTGTCGGTTTGTAAATCAGGAATTACAATGACAAGTGTTCCACTTGCATTTCTTTCCTATTAAATTAATTTGTGGTAATCTTGGCACTTAATCCACTTAAACCTTCCTATGGTATGTATAATTCACATTGAAGCAGAATGTTTAATTCAGCAAAGCAAGTACATTCCCACTGATGTTATGGCGGTCGCTCCGCTAAACATAATTAGAGCCCTCTGAAGTGCAATTCATCTTTCCTTCCGTACAAATCAAATTTACAGGACATAATGATATATGCTCCGTATTGGCAGTGGCTCCCCTCAGCGTCAGGCAGGCCATGGTAGTTATTCAGAGATCACGGTCATAAGATCTATAGACTAAAAAGGGAAGAGGCCTTTTACCAAGGATCCAGACAAGAATGTTTTTTTATTTTCTTGGTGATTCACTTATCAGCACAAAGAGCTGGAGCTTCATGTTGGACCTGAATTAGAAAGTTTGTCACATTTATCTTTTTGTTTCCCCTTCTTGCTGTTGTCATTCGTCACATTTTTTATCATGCTGAACATGAATAATTTTGATGAATAATTTTTGGAGGTTTGTTGCTGAACAGGAGAGCCGTGATCTGCTTTAATGAGAGAATCTGTAAGGCCCCCGTTAAGAACTGGTATTAACATCCATCCTTAGTGATCCCACCACAAGTGAATAGCACAGAATTTACGTGTGAAGGCACCCAAATGTATCCCGATGTGTCTTGTGTTTCCGATTACTCAGGCTACATCCACACTACTACGTCACTGATGCTAGGTTTCCAAATGTGGAAAATGTGGAAACGCTGGTCCTGTTTTGGTTTGAAAACTCTCAGGCTGCTTTGTAGTCTGGACGGGCAAAACTTTCGGAAACACGAACGCAGTCTCCCTCACTTCCCCACTTTCTTTATTGGTCCTTATCAATCATGACTCGACTACCACCAGTGCATGCAAAATCGTGTCAACACTTAATGTCCGTAACCTTTCCACCTCATCGTTGGTCCATGAAAATGATTCCACCATCTTACTTTTCACCATTGCAGTTTCTTGTTCATTGTGTTTTCTGTAACTAAGCAACTGCAGAGTAGTCAATCTGCTTCCTGTTCACACCGACACGCACACGTAGTGTACATGAATGGTCACGTGATATTAAAGTGTGTTGTTATGGATGGGGGTTATGAATGATGCACAGCTGAAACGCTTGAGTGGATTGTTTTTGTTTTAAAATACAATTCAAATTTTTATGTACATCTGTAATTATACATTGTGTGGGGAAGAGATATCCGATCACAAGTGGTCACAGGAGACACATTCAGGACATATTCTAACGCCAGGTGTGAACAGGGCCAAAGAGACAAATATCCAATAGCGCTAAAGCAATTAGTTGATTAATTTGTTAATTGCTATAATTTCAGTTCATTCATTTGATAAGGATGGAGCATATTAAAGGAACATCAGTTTGATAACAGCCCATGTAAAAATGCAGGATTCTAGCAGTATGGAGGCTTGTTGTGTTTTTGCTGTTGTTTTATTACATCTGGAGTGTTTGTCAACATTGACTTAAATTGTATCAGATTCGGCTGCAACCAAGTTTACCTCTTAAACTCCAGAAGTGTTTTTTGGACTCAACCACATTCATTGGAGAAACATGATTTTGTCCATTGAATAGCTTCGTCAGAAAAGTTCAAAAGAATCTGGTGAGTATTTGCATCAAATGCCTATTTTAGGTCTAGAAAGACAGTACCTCCACAGGCACATTTGTCCAGAAGGCATAATTGTTTCAATAACTTTCATGCAAAGAAGCCAAACATTTCCATGTTCCAGGTTCACCGATTTGAGGATTAGTTTCCTTGTATGTGATAAACTTAGTCTATGTCTTCAGGTTTGTGACTCCTGGTGAACACAACACAACATAGATGACAAGTAGGGGTTACGTTACGTTAGTATGTTACATTATTTTCTAAATAATTGTTAGTTGCAGCACTAATATCAAGTGCGTTTTACAGACATTTGGAACAGCTCAGGGAGACCTTCGTTCTGTAAATGGCAGCTCACTTTTTCTTGCATGAAATGAGTTGAACATAGCTCTCGGTAGAAAGTCGAAAGTCTCCAACAGGTTTGCCATTTAACTCCACTGACTGACTCAGCATGTCATAATCTTCCTTGTAAAGAAATCAAGAATCACTGTTACCGGTGTTGACTGGAATTGTCGGTGGCGGGAGACCAGTCAATGAAACCAGCAGGTTTTGACATTTGCTGTACAAAAGCCTTTATGTCAACACCACTGAATAAGCTCGATCGGAAAGGGGATCCACTGACATTTGAGGGATGTCAATGCAGGAAACAGCATGCAAGAATAAAGACTTAGCTGAGTTTATTACTGGATTTGTGTCCTGACCTTCAACCTGTTCTTGTAAGACTGGCTATTATTTCCCAAAGAGCAGGCTGATCTGTGTCTGTGTCCAGGTCCGATAGGTCACATAGACCCACACACAGACCCGGGTGTGATGGAGCATCAGTACATGGTCAACATCCATGACAATTCTCCTGTCAGACATGTTCTCATTCCACCGACTAAACACAGAGAGGCAAACCTTATCTCAGAAATAAGCCTTCACCATTTTAAGTCACTGTCATACAGGAACCAAAACCACAAAGACCCTAACAAGACTTGACAGGGATTTATTGACGACTATTTTGTGAAATCTAACATCATAAATGTTTGTCAATTATCATCTAAGGACACTGTCAAATTCAAACCTTATCCCCGACTAAGTGAAAACAGTTCCATTGCACTTTACTTTGGGGCCGTTCTGTAAATTTTAATTATTTATCTTCTTGTAACATAAAATGATGCATTCTAGCCAAATGCTAGTGATGAGTAAAAGCTACAGATCAAATTACTCAAATGCAGTTGGTAATAGTAGGAACAGCAAGAGATGTAAACACCATCTGGCCATACTTCTGTTTGTACTCCACTGATGATGCATTTTATGTAATTCAGTTTAATAAAATCCCTTTTACCATAGAAACATGAAAGAAAATGGATTTATGCCACTGGGAGTATGTAATTCTCAATTTATTAGATAATAATGCAATGTAGAGAAACAGTAAGTCACTGGTAGATGTATTTGGTCCATCGGCCTATTTGAGTCACTGAGTTTAAAAAGTAATTTCACATTAACTGGGCAGCTTTCAATCAAACACTGAAGAGGCTTCTGTGGAGATTGAATCAGAGAGGCATCCTCAGTTGTACCAAATCATCTGGTTCAGCTACAGAAGGGCATCTTGAACTTCTGAGCAAACACATAAAACCAACAAGAAAGTGACAGAGATACACTCAACCCACACTTTGTAAATGAACACCTGGTTCTCTCTTTAGACACAGAGCCGATTAGTATTCAGGTTTATTGACAGAGCTCATTTAACACACAAGCATACCATTGCATTGTGATGATGAAGCTAATGAATGTTCAAGGTGTCCTTGGTTTTGCCTGGAGCTTTTGTCATCTGTCAATTTCCCCTCTCAGCTGTGAAGGAGTGACAAGAAAGCAAAGCACTCCAAAAATAATAATAAATAAACAACAGCAGCCTGTCAGAGAAGTTTGGTTGTGATGAGGTTTTTAACAATACTTTCCATCAAATTTACTAGAAACTTTTCTCAGAATTTCCTAAAATTGATAAGTTGGCATTCAGTTGTTAATTTGTAGCACATTATTCACACTGCAGATTCTTAGCCCAGGGCTATCCAAGAATAGACCTAATATTTACCCCCTTGTCACACACACATTATTAACCTTGGGTTAACCTGAACCCAGGGCTATACGATTGTTACTGCAATGTCACTAGCCCTGGGTTGAATGTCTGTTGGAACTAATGTTCACATTGTCCAATGTTGTTTCAATAGATTCGTCTTTACACAATTTCCACCTGGGATCAAAATGGTATTTCTGATTCTTATCTGATAAAGCAAGCTGCCCTGTTTCACGTTGGAACCATGTTTATTCATTTTTAGGGGGAGCGCAGCCAGCAAGCCCGAGGCTAAACTCGGGGTTAACAGTCTTTGGATGATGCTTTGTGTGAGAGCTTTCTTTGCTTGGAGCGAAACAGCTCCCTCAGCTCTAGGCTATCACTAAGTGCTAAGTGCCGGGTTCAAAAATTTTTGAATATTTCCAAGAGGGCCGTACACAATTTGAAGTGTGATTGCATTAATTGCTACAGTTAATCCTTTCATTTGAGCTTTCCAGAAAAAATTTGTTTCCTACAGAAGTCCATTTTGATATTATTATCATATTACAGAGATAAAGCTGGATGTAGCTATGTGAAGATTATTTATTATAGTCATCAACTAAGACTCTGATAGGCTGTGGCATTCAAAATGCTGCTGTTCCAACAGATTGGACTGTTGACACGAGTCAGTTTGGGTGCTGATGGATGGATTTGGTTGATGCTGCGTTCCTCAGCAGAAATCCAGATACATCAGATTAGCCTGTGGATTTTCTATTCTTCAACTGCCCAGTTTTAGAGAGTCTGTGAGTCATCAGATTTCTGTACTTGGCTGACAGGAGTGGAAGCCGACCAATTCTTCTGTAGTACTTGATCCATCAAGATATATGTATGTATATATATATATATGACGAGTTTCTACGAAGTCTTCAACCAATTGATTGTTTATCCATTTTTACAAAGAGTAGTCCGCACTGAAGTCCTTGACACAGTGTCATATAGTTTGAAGTGGACCCAAGAGTAAATGTTAAATTGCACTTTGTCCCTCGTTATTAATCTTTAATGACTAATCCCGGAAGGTTATTGATGAAGCCCCTTCTTCCTTATCAATGTAACACAGGTCAATAAGACCTTGCGTAAAAACAACTGTCAGTCAAGTGCTTCACAGAATATCACTCAACATCCCAAACAGATTTGGTTCAAACTGTGAAAAGGCATTTTAACTAGAACGAGATATCGCACTAATATCTGAGTTCGGAAAAGGTTGTAAATGTCAGTATAACCACCAGCACGGAAACACATACACACAGCTAATTGATTATTAAACGGGACTGGGCAGATCACCTTCAGCTTTAACAAGCCATGAATTAGAGAAGCGGAAACAGAGGGATTGTGTTGTCACTTGAGTTGTCAGTGCCAGACTGTGAACTAGAGGAGAAAGTTGCCTCCACGTAATTTGAAACACAAGCCTAGGCTGTGACAGACAAATCTCTGTGTGCGATAAGCGGCCTTCTCCAGAGACAAATTGCTGTTAAATTTAGAATATGTCTCCGCCCATTCACCGCCTCCCCTGTAGAACAGCCAAAATGATCGCAGAGGTATGGTAACTTCTGTTTTACCTCAATTTTGACCCAGGTTGCAGTTTTAATTGTAAAACCTTTTTTTTGTGTGTGTAATAATTGAGAGACGATCTATAGTTTACATTAATCAGAAAATGACTCCCCATCAAGTGATATCTGTTGGAAAATTGTGAGTCATACAGGTCATGGTATCTTCAGGAGTTGTACAAGTGTCCAAAAACAACTGGACTTGCTCCATATCTCATCCAAGAGGCTTCTTCAGTTCTAAATGACAAGTGGGAGGTTTCAGGTATTTGTTAAAAGTCCTTATGTTGAACATGCAAGTTGTTGACCCCCTGTTCAATGATGTTGGGGTCACCTTAGTCAAGCTGTGAATGGATGTTGTTACCTGCAAGTTGTAGACCTATCCTGCTGCTCTTCTGTAGGTCATTAGGGTCAGGGGAGTTGGGGTGTGGATGCACTTTGGGGTGTCTGGGGACAGAACTTAGGACAGCATGGTAGATGGTAGACAAACTTCTCTGTTGAGTCTTTTGACAAAGATGGCTTCTTTCACTCCTCATTCAAATCATCTGTCTTGTCTGGTCAAAATACGCACATTACCATTCTCCTGTGTGGACTGAGCAACTGTCTGTGCCATCAATTTATGTAGGGGTCTACACACACCTGTTCTATCTGGTTATGATGAAGTCACAGTGAAGTCAGAAAGTGATATCATTAAGTACATCTGCATCCTGAGATGACATTAAGATGTCAACTGTGTCATATAGTGAAGTAATGCGTTCACTTTTGCAACCAGCACGATTAGAAACATGACCTACGGTTAATTTAGTTTAACCTTAGGTTAAGATTTGAAAATAAACTCAACTGTAGCAGGGACACTGTCTTTAAATTACCTCGACCACATTTATTATCACTAATCAGCGGACATATATACAGTTGGTATATCTGAAAAAGGCCATCATTATCATCATCATCATCATCATCATCATCAGTCTAGTGTTAGAGGCTTTAATACAATTACATAATAAGCAGAACAGTTTACAGAAGGGGTTAGTGCTACTTTTAAGACGTTGGTCTTGACTCTGTGATATTTGAACTCCCCTCTCTTACTTTTGCCCACATTTCCAACATAGAATCACAGTTTGTGTGATTACAAGTCATTGTTTATTAGTGGTGGGAATCCAAACATAAAAAAGCCTAATCCTAGGGACTATCTGGTTGAAAATGTCCACAAGTGAAATTCTCCAAGTGGCAATTCACTGATCTGAAACTGTCACAAATACAACCTCAACAATGTCCCTGCTTCTTTCTCTGAAGCGCCCTCCTGTTTTGTTTGGCTGCCATCCACGCAGCCATCTGAGCCACCAGCTCCCTGACTAAGACCAAGTCTGACTCCCTCAGCCTGTTGCCTGCGGTGGTTGTCTGCCATCCAGGCCGACATGCACAGCACAGCTCCAACGGGTGGACGAATAATGGACAAACGTAGTCCGGAGGTTTTTCATCCTTTCAACCAGTGTGCATGGAGCTGCTCTCCCTCGCTTTATGTTCTGTCTGTTACTCCCACATCAAGAGCCACAGTTTCAGAGGACGTGATCACCTCATTTCAACAAACACACACAAAAAATAAGAGAGGGAGAGGGAGAGAGACATAGAGCAGAAATTATTGTTGTGACGTTAGCTTGGGAACGACTATTAAAACAGTACAAAAAAAAAGGAGCTGTGATCGCTAGGTACAGTGTCTTCCTTTATATGTCGGACCATATGGCATCATTTCATAAATTCCACACACATCGAGTCTGGCTCCAACGAGAGGGAAAATGCTGCTGTTGTGGAAGCGGGAGATATGTGGATAGCAGTTGCTAAGAAACTGCTGAAGTGTTGAAGTCGGACAGTGATAATTATACTACTGGAATGTAATCACTTGTGAATAATTTATCCAGCATGTGATGGAGAGACAAGAACCCACAACCAAAGTAAACACAATGATGAGAAGTCTGCTAATGGAGTTACTTGTAAGACCTCCGACATACCAAAATGAGAGGAAGCCATGCCTGTAACTGTGAAATAATTCTCACATGGACAAAGCGGATCCCGTAACAACTTGTTGCCACATTGAATGTAACATCTGTCGCAACTTGCCAAAAGAGAGAAATGAACGATGTGTCCATTTGGCAAAATTCAATATTCACGTCCCTCAGTCACTCCTCTTTAGTTTGGCCATTTCTCTTTGGCCATTTCCCCCAGACGATGAACACGGATCCTATTGGCCATAATCTCAGATTTAAGATGCTATTCTTTATTTTCTTAAGACTCCCAAAGGAGCTTAATACATATTATGAGAATAAAGATAGATGTGTGACAAATTATAATCTTATAAGGAAACTTGTCTAAGTATTTTGATGATGTATGATTGTGTGTTTCTGCAGCAAGGACATATTTCGGTTTAAAGCACATGGACACTTACTGCCAAAAGCTCTTGAATCTAGTCTTTCAAAGTGACATCTTCTTCGGAATCCTCTATCCATTGAACCTTATTTTTATCCTGAGATATATTCTTCCAGTTTGGGGTCCATCAAGTATTCCAGGCGCCATCAACGGGGCTGCTGTGTAGTCTCCAGAAAATCTGCTGTTGTATTCTCACACAACCTCACTCGGACATTCTCCAAGGTTTTAACGAGGGGGCTGGCAGGAGAAAACCCAGAGAATGCCTGGAGCAACTGGAACTCTGCGTGCTCACATTTAGCTCCTCTGGATAATCTCAGGAGAATATCTGGAGCTCAGTGCATGTCTGAAAGCTCTAGAGAAGAAATCAAATTACTTTATTTGGCTCCCTGTAGGTTAATCAGGGCCACTTAATCGCCCTAGCTTTAACTTCATACTCACACTTCAAAAGCACTGTCAATTTAATTACAGCCACTGAACTGTCTTAATAGATTCATCTCTTTGTTGAGAAAGTTGTCTGCACCTCTGTCACTTGGCGCTTTTGCTCATCAGTTGCTAGTCGAGCTTAAAAACCAGGCAAAGTGCCAAATCAAAACTCCAGGGCCACAGACAGCCCCAGGTTCTCTGTATGCTAATTTCTCTGTGGTAATGTGATTGTCAATTTGTTTTTGAACATGCACCACAAACGCACAATATCAATTTAGGGAATAAGGGCCTTATGCCTCTTGTCGGAGTGGTGCTTGGCGGATGGCTGAATAGCTTCAGACCCCCCCCCAACACCTTTCTAACAACAGATTAAGGTGGGCTGTGTGCAACAGTTTCTCCAACCGTCAGAAATCAACAGTCTGACGTTCACACTTTGCCCCTCAGCAGCTGGTCAGTTGTGTTCAGATGAAAGAGGAACCAAAGAGTGCAACACTATGAATGTCCTCTCCTGTTAGAGACCGGCAGAAAATGTATGCTTTTTGTCCCATGTTTAAATTATGTCACGTCTTCCCCCTCTCTCTCTCTGCTGGAAGGCTTTTCATTCCTTGAAACCACTGCAAACTTATGCATTACAAACAAGTTCCTTTTCCCGACATGAAACAATCCTTACTGCCTCAATTACATCTACTTCCTCACTCTAGTTGAATCTATAAATATGTAAATACCGTTTGTTTCAACAGCTGCAAACAAGACGGTCCCTCTTCACAGAAAAGTCCTTTCTCATTATTTGTGACTTGGAGATTTTGAGTTTTGTTACTTATGGAAATTTCACACTGCATCCCAAGTGGCTCCAAACTTATTATGAAGTCACAAGTGAACCACAATCTGTTTGACTAGATGCTGATTGAAGAGGCACGTTTTTCAGGGCCTTTAAGAACATGAGTATTTGATTTGATACTGTATATTTGATATTGCTAAATCAACTGCTGTACTAGTTCAAAATACTACAAACCTGTAGTCAGTTACTATTGCAGTATGAAGGCACTGTACATAATTCACAGAGCGTGAGAGGAAAACAGGGTAAAAAGGCCATGAAGCAGGTTCATCTGGTCATGGAGTCAGTCACTACAGCCTTTTAATGCAACATCGGCTTCTGGCACTTAAAAGTTGCTTTGTAAAAGTGGTTATACCACGTTTACTGTATTATCTCCTGGGCGGCATTAGGTTTCTCTCGAGTATTGGAGGAAGATTTGATACAGCAGAGATTATTATTTCAGACTGCTTCACATACTGACCGACTGACTGTCTACAATGGGCTATCAAATGTCTGTTTCAATTATTAATATTCATTAATGTGTGTAGCATTTTAATGTCACAGTTAAGTGCACTCAAGCTGGAAGTATTATATTTCAGGAAACATTTGTACAAATGACTGCGCATGCGCCCATTCACCTTTTAACCATAAAAAAACAAATAACTTCAGAACATTAGCTGGTATTTTACCAGAACTTTTCCAAAACAGGCCTCAGCAATGTGCTAGAATGTGGACATAGACACTCTGTTTGCTGATTGTCTTAGGAATTTTTTTTATTATAAAATATATTATGAATAGTAGTTTTAGTTTTGGGAACAATTAGTACCGAGGTTGAAGACGACTTGAATCACTTTGAACTGCCATATGTCATAGATCCTCTCGGTCATCAATCATGTTCATTTAATTTATGTGTATTCTGCACATAGCTTGAGCTGCTTGCTTACCTGTAGTTCTGAGCTAACTACATGCAAAAGCTCCTACAAATCGGAAAAATATAGTGACTCATGGAGAAGAACCGTTATGTTGAATCTTTCTAGGAACTCGAGTAGATATTAATATTGGTTTATTAACTATCTTTACTTCTGCCAAGAGGGTTAGGTTTCTTGTCTGCGTATTTCATAAATCAAAAACTTTTAGGGGACTGAATTTGGTGCAGATCCAAGTAAATATCAGGATAGATTGAATTTAGATTGGATTCCATGAGGGGATTGGTGAGTCCTGGCAGACGTATACACTCTATTCAGTAGAGTCTAATGCCATCCTAGTCCACCACTGCCATATATAACCTCCTAGTTTTTCTCAAAAACTGTTAAATAATGAGTCGGTACTTGATAGTACTTGCTCCATTTTGCTTCTAATTAGTACCAAATTGTGTCTGCCCTTTTTTGGGGAAATATTCTATAAATGTACAGTTAAAAAAGATGAGCAAAGATGTGAATGGAAAACATGGGCTTAGCCAGCTTTGCTAGCCATTTGCAACGGAGCATAGGATGTCTTTTTCAAAGTTCACACAGAAACACCTGTACTGCACTGAAGCTGTTTGAACTCATCCCAATATACAGTCAATGGCACAATTCCAATGCTCAGCCACCTGTGTGATACATGCAAACATGCTCCTCTGAGTCACAGGAGACGGGCTTTACAGGCTCCAGCTATGTTCACTGATGTGATTTGCACTTGCCTACCGGCCTCTCTCCTCGGCTGCCAATCATTTTTTTTTTACTTGTCATCTCCTGCTATATCTGTCGAGGGCCGATTAAGGCAAGGGAAATTGGATTTGCATGCAAAGAGAGTATTTCAAAGGACAGTCCTGTCATTGTTCCATGAAAATTAAGCCAATGATATGATCAAATACTTTTCTACATCAATTTATCATCCAGGCCTAATTTCCTTGCTTGGTTATTGATTTTAAATTGAGCACATGTGCGGCCGCTTTCTTATTTTGTTGATCTTTTTCCATTCGGTTTCATTGTTCACTTCCCTTCTAACAGCATCAGAAAATATAGCCACAAACCTTTAACTGTTTGTAAATGTCACAATATCATCATATTATAATGGGAATGATTTTTGTGAACCAGGCCGTGAGAAAATGTATATTTAAAAAAACATTATTTGTCCCACAGAGTCTCTTCAAGACATTGATTTGTTTAAATGATTAGCTTGCTATGGTTTCGTATTTTTCATTCAGTCTGCAGAACTGCATGCTAATCAGCAAACTAATACAGTGGACAGGGTTTAAACATAGGCTGTATTCCAATTCAGGGGCTGCATCTTTCGGAGGACTCGTTTTACTCAGTCCACAAAGATGTGGCCTCTGTAGTCTATGGAGGCGGAGCCAAAATGAGACATAGGAGGATTTCTATTTGCGTCACCAGCTTGCCCCGCTATTACCGTTTCATCATTAGCTACTTTGAGCAACTGCACTTACTGAAACTCAGCTATATAGATCGTTAGCTTAGTCACAGACATACTATGAATCCTGGGAAGGGACCCACCTCGGATGGATGTTGCTTTTAAAATGGGACAAAGTAGTTGTGGTCTTCAAATTAATTTGAAATGGGTCAAATCTTTTTTCATAGCTGTGCACATTCATTCATTCAGCCAATTCTGACATCTCTATTTCTCGCTATCTCTCTCGCTCTGACACAAACACACACACACACACACACACACACACACACAAACACACACACAACCCCCCCCCCCACACACACACAGTATCTTCAGATGCATCTGTAAACAAAACACACAAACAAAAATAATCCCAAGAAGGCGATGTAGTGTTCTTATTTGTAAAGATATCTTCTGTGCGGCAGCGTGCACTCACACACACTCACACACACACACACATCACGCTCACACCTGTGCAATTATATTGTCAATCAATGTTTGTTGTGCTGACTGTGATTGAAATTTTGCATTTCACTCAACCCTACTCCGAGGGAAACAGCGCCTGAGTTGGGTCCCAGCTTTCATCTCTTTAACATCAGCTTTGAATTCTCAGTTTCACGTGGCATCTCTAGCACTTCTGTCGTCCTGGGGGAGGGATCCCTCACATGTGGCTCTCTGAGGTTTCAATGTTTTTTCCCTTTAGTTGAGGGTTAAGGAAAAAGGGTGTAACCTTGTTAAGCCCTATGAGACCAATTATGATTTGTGAATAGGGGCTATACAAATATAATTTGATTGATTGATTTGATTGCAGTTTTGGAAAAGTCAAACATTTCGACCTGTGAATTACAGGTTTTACCTGACTAGAAAAAAATAGTTTAATAAACTCAGTTACTGCTTTATGTCCCTTATCTGATTCAGAGTTTTAGTTAATTTGTTGTTGTTTTTTAAGATATTTTATTGTGTTTGGTCTAAGCAGCACATTGACACCACTGTTTCCCCTGCAAGTGATGCTTTCGACTGCGGCAAATGATGATGAAAGAATATGTCCTCTCTTTTAGATATTAAAGTAGTAAAAACACCTACGGAGATAGTGTCACTCATTCATTCTTACATACACACACATGCACATACTAATAAAGAAAGATAGCATAAGAGTCAACATAAAGGTTAATTTGGCTCCTACAACAATCTTTTCTTCATTCATCCGTTGCCCATGATTTTATTTCCCTGGGTTATTTATATCAGTTCTCCCCTCTGACTTCAATTGGGGACAGTATCTTTTCCTCAGCTATCAGAGCTGCAGGATATGTCCTTGTACCACTGCACATAGAGCAGACAGTTGCCAGTTTAGCATCGCTTTGAGCAAGGTTTAATCTTACTTTACCTCTTTAGATCAGCACTGCTCTAAGAGAAGTCTCATCAATGTATGTGGAAGCTGAAGATATATCAGCTACCTTCAAATTCTCTAGGGGCTGTAAACGTCCCCTCTGGTCATTTTCCTCTGAGGATGAATTTGTAACCTATATGTGGCCATATTGTGAGATTCAAGAGGCTGTTTAGATTTTCTCAAAACTCCCGAAGGAGCTTAAAAGGAAGAGTTTTCTGATGCCCTGTGGTAATACATGTACTCTGGAAATTAGCAGCCATATTTCTTATTTAAGAACTTTAAGCAGGTGTAACTCCTAAGGTATTATTGCATTCCAAAACCTTTACATGTTATGAGGATAAAGATAGATATATGAGAAATTATAATCTTATAAGGAAACCTATGTAAGTATTTTAACCATGTATGATTGTCAAATATTGAGCAGCAAAATGCCTGTTACAGCAAAAAGGTAAAAGTTGAAAGTTTTGTTACCTTACTAGTTGAAAGTTCTGTCCTGATTTTAAAAAAGGGGAATTTATTTTTAACCAAAATATCAGATGGAGCCTAATTAAAAGGTCAGTATTCACAACCAAGAATCAACTATACAGCGAGTCAGTGCCATGCCCTTGAAGGTGTATGTTATCTGTGTCAGCCGCTGAGTTCCACGTAGTATGGAGCTGACTACTTTCTCTCTGCCCCTGTCGTTGTCCTGGTAGCTCACACAATTAGCTGAGTGAGAGTGAGGTGTCAAACTAATTTGATGGATAGGAAAATAGAATAAATAGAATCCATTAAATGGTAAGTATTTAGAACTTTATACTTACAATAACATAAAGTGATGCATGAAAACACCTTATACATGCAGATTTATGTTTTTTATTATAACCAGAAAAATGTAGAATATGAGCAAATGCTGTATAGTATAAATGGAAATTTTAATAAACAACAACACAAAAACAAATAACATCCCAGAAAGAAAATGCAGGAGTAAAAACATAATAAAACATTTATGGCAATAAATATTGATAAAAGGAAACAGATTTTTTAAAAATTATTATTACAGAGGCCACAGTATGTATGGGATTGTCGATTTTATGCATTTATAAAGTTCCTCTCAGAATGGTGCGATAGTGGGCCGACCTGAAAGAAGCTGCTTTTCATTGAGTTTTAGTATTTGTTCATATTAATTAACGAGTCGGACAGGGATGAAACCGACAAATAGGACGACCATGATCAAAAAGGTTTTGGAATGAGGCCGCGTATGTTTTGAGATCTGAAGGTGGCAGAGGCTTTTCACAACCCTTTACAATTAATACAATTATATAGATTTTTGACATATTCTGCTTGTAATAAGCGATAAATGAACTGTTAATACTCGGATACAGCGTTATCAATTTGAAAAACTTATTTGTCTTTTAAAGATGTTTTATAAGGATGATATATGGTGGTTACTCAATAGAAAAATGTGGTGGCCAGAGTTCCACTTTTATATTTTCTTGAACTAGTAATATAAACTCTAGGACATAAACACAGCACAATGACCAGTGTGTATTGTGAAGCTCTTGTGCACCTCTTTGGTCTCCGTCTCTATTCATCACCTTCCTCCTTTGTGATTTCAACAGAGGCTCTTGAGCTGACATCTTAAATAGATCTTTGGGTGGACAATTTAAACTGGCAGCTTCTGTCACTTGGGAGTTTCGCCTCACGTCCGCTGTTAAAGCTGTTTGGTAAATTAACTGAACTGAGGTCTCTAAGAACATCCTGTGTACACCATCAACACTGCTCCGACATAGAGTTAATAGGTAATGTGGCTTCCGTCACATTGGTCTCTGAAAAACCTGCATTTATGTTCAAATTTGGAATGTTCTGGGTCAGTTTTAAAGGGTTTTAATTGTACTTCGACCAGTATTCATCATTTGATCCTTGAACATGCTTATTACCCAACTTCATAGTCTGGGTTATGCCTTTTTGTTTTGTTTCCAGGAATTTGTCAATTTAGTTTGTCTTGGATGTTTATCTAATAATAAAAAAATAAGAATTTAGTCAATTAGTTTAGGGCTTGGATTTCATTCTCAACAAACCTGCATAACCTCCCTATAGCTCAACATATATATTAATTGATCCACTGTTTTTTAAATGGCTGCTTTTCAGTGCAAACACAGGGTCAGCTGGCTAATGAGGCCAGTTTGTGAATGACAAAGCTAAACCTATGGAGTGTCGGTTTATCTTTCCATGCTCCACCAGTGTCATGTCGGGGCGAGCGTCAGAAACGTGGCATATCTCTGCAGATCAGCTGCATTAAATGTTTTGTCAGCCAGGAATCCCAGCAAAGCCAATTGAATCTGAGAGTCAGAAATGTTTTTGTTGAGCAGTTAAGCTGGGTTTAGACTACTTGAGATTTTAAATCCTAAATGATTTTAAAATCAGGTTGCATCATGCACACGAGGAGAAACCTTCACAGATGTTCGTCTCTCACATCTCTAAACTTGCACACTACAAGATTTGAAGTACTGGTAGATCCCACACAGGATATTAGTGAGATGATTGTGACAGAGGGAGCAAAGAGGGAGCATTGTATCACCCATGTGATCTCATGAGGAGCTACCTTTGATGTTAATGATGAAAAGCAGAAGGCTGAGTGAATGGTTTTCTATTCTTCAACAAGAACTGGAGGTGAGATTTCAACTTATCTGTCAACAATAGCGCGCTAGCTACGGTTAGCCTCAAAGGCTAGACTGTTAACCAGTACTTTACAAAACTGCTCCAGGATGGACTTATCCAGATTTAAACTTAATATCCAATGTGGTTCATATAAATCAGGAGGGGCCTGATGAGCAGCCCGGGAGGTTTAAGACTTGATCTGTAAATACTGTACGTTACTTTATAATCTGGACCAAACATCAGAGGGTACCAAGTTCCCAGTCTTGGAAAGAATGAATAACAACTGTCTGTTTTTACCAATCTTTGACTGAAATCACCATGAAAAAAATAATACACTCTACGCAGTGTTCAAAATCTTATCTAATCTTCTTAACTTGAACTCGGTGAACACTATACAGGAACCATAAGTTTCTGTCCATGTAGGAACAAGATTCACTGAAGCATGTATCTTGTTTAAAACTATGTAGAAAATAAGAAGTAGAAGGCAAAGTAACTGCAATGTAAATCACAATTTCAGTGTATGTGGACGAAATTGCTTTGTTTATTTGTATTAACTCAATCAGGCCTTTCAGCCATACTCCGAAAGTCAACACAGTTCAACACAGAGTTTCACAACAACACAGAAAATTTTGACTCTCAGTGGAACTACTGGCTTTTTGGTCAGATCAGGCATCACAATGAGAAACTACATGATTATCAGTCTTAAATCTTTTTTACTGCCCCATCTGTCAGAATGATGCATGATATATCCAGGAGCTAATAAAATATTAATCAATACTGGCAACTACATCTTGATAACATCGCCAGGTCTTTTCTAACTTTATGGTCAGCATTTTATAGGAATAAAAGTTTGCTGGGAATTCAGTACACTCCGTTTTTACAAGCGAGTACCTCACAACACATTTCAGCCACGAAGGCTACAATACAACCAACTCTTCATCACAGAAAGATAAATACAAATATACATTTATATTTTATATAAAAGATATTGTCCCTTAGGATAAATGATTCTGTAAGTATCTGTAGGCAGCTTAACTTGTCTCTGTTGAGAAAATGTATAGTAATCATAGGCTACGTTGATTTAAATAAGGGGGCAAGGCTCTGCTGGAGACTTGTGGGAGGAAACGAGCTCTTTTTAGTCCCATAATTCTACATTACAGCTCAATGAAGGTCATGCATTACATAATGTTTCTCCAGGTCAAAGTATATTACATTAAAGTGGCTTAAACCTTGTTTCACCCCTGGGTATGTTTGGTCTACACTTGACACCAGCGTGCACATTAAACAATGTGGTTTAATCAAATTGCCTCAGTCGTTGGAACAGTGTTCAAACAGCTAAAGCACACATGGGAGATCATTAAACCTGAGAGGAGATTGAGTCTCATTTGCCAAGGACCTTACCAAACTCGGAGGCCATCTATTAGTCGTGCACAGCAAGTCCTATCTCTGTTTATCGCTCCTTCTCAACACAAATGTCAGGAGCTCTGTGCCATGACACAAACAGAGAACCCTCAGTGGCCTGGACCAGCATTCTTTCCATGCCATGGCTGGTGCCAAAGGTGCCGCAGTCCAGTGTGATGCAGACACTGTAACTTTTCTCTTTCCAGAAATGTGACCGGGTTTTAGGATGTCCTGCTTCATAGCCTTTTCTCTGAGGAGTTTTAAAAAACAAAGACAATTGGACAGCGTGTGGATCTGGGGATCATTTAAAGTTTCTGGTTCACAAACGGCTCAGCCTCTTTCAAGGGATAATAATGTTCAATGAAATTTCCCTCCCTCCTTGTTATGACAGCCACCTGAATAAAGTTGACTGAATTGAACTCCCTCCTCCTGAAATGAAAGTACTCAGTGTACGAAAGTTGACCTTTAAGTCATTCATTGAGTCTTTGCAGGAGGACAGGCCATCTGTGCTAATGTCTAAATCACAAAGCTTAAACTGGTGTCCCATGAGGCTCCAAAATTTAACCAAATCAGCCTCTGTTCTCTTCAATGGTACATACAGCCGAAGCAAAGACATGATGACCTGAGCAGGATTATACAGACACAGTCCAGCTGGTGCTGTGCAAAGTTAACTTCTAATGCTGCAAAGAATTTCTTGGCTTAAAAGGTCATTTTGACGTGAATGAATCATTAATACATCCAACACGTAGCTGTAAAATAGATTGTCCCTTTATCAGGACCTTCTGAGTATTTCAACAAAGAGCAAAGTGCATTACACTTAGGCTACATCCATACCATAATGTTTTTATTTGAAAACACTCTTCTATGTTTGCCTGCTGTCCAGACTACTCCAGAGTTTTAATTTGTTTAATGTTTTACTTCACCACCATTTTATCACATGACAACTAATACAAAGGATGCAAGTCTATATCCACAATACTATGATCAGCAACATCTATTTGGTGTCCTGTGAGCACTATGACTGTTTGCTAAGTTGTGCTCTTCTTTAATTACAGTGTTATTATGTCTCTGGCAAAGATAAAGACCTTATTTAACAGTAAAAACTGTTCAGTTTAAAGGATATAGAACATTTACTTTTTTTTCTGTTGACTTTATATTGATCTAGTTCTTAAGATGAGAGATTATGCAAACTACAAAATGTTTTTGAACAAATCTTGGTGGAAGGATGGAACCTCGGCTGAGGAAGACCCCATTTTAGTGTTGATGCGAGAATCTCTTTTCATTTTCAGCGAAGGTTTATGCCTGGCAAAGTTGATCGAGAGTCATTGTTGTGTATGAAAAGACAGTCGCACATCTTTAAGAAACGAGTGGTGGTGAGATGCTGGAATATTACCTTTGTGGCTTGCCAAATTTAAATGAGAGTTCAGAATTACAGTAAATCTCATTTTAGTGTTTACTCCCAACTTTGTCATGTCAAATAGCGTCTATCCTTTGTCCAATGATGTGGCAGCTGCATTGAGCATAACGGCCACAGTGACATAATGTCAGTGGTTTTGTCAGTCAGCTCAGAGGCCACTAAGAACATTACTATAAAATACAAAAATAGTGATTTGATCCTACACTCAAACTTTCCCTCTGGAGCTCATCTGTTTTTTCATAAAATCTATGTTCACCAATGAAACCAACTGCCCATCACAACTTCCACTGTTTGTTTCATCTGATCACAGCTCAGTGACTGAGTCAAGTGTTTGGGGTTTTGATTTCATCTACAGATCAAGAAACTAAATAAGTCGTGGTATTTCTTTTTTTCCCAATATCGCAATAAAAAGTTAGAAACTAAATATCTGTTATGGATTCCAAGAGCTCTTTTGAATTTGAATTTACAATCTTCTGCTGAATCACATGACCATTATGACATTTCAGATTCCATCATCACAATACAACTTTGTAGCTGATTGTCTGTATGCTATTAACTTGCAGTTCAATGTTATTACCATACAAATTAATCATGTCATTGTCGTTACACTATTACAATGCCAAAATTGAAGATTGCTTAACCCATGCTTACGATGCTTCCCTGGACTTAGGGCAATTTGAAATTAAATAACTGTCTTAATTTAGGCCAGCTTGACCTTGAACGGAGGTTGCCCCCAAAGGTCAAGCTATTCCTTTCTTAAATGAGAAGCAGGGAGGCATTGGCAGGTATTAACATATTAATAATGCGCTGTTCTCCATATAAATAGGCCTGATGGATAACTCAATTCCCTCTTCAGTTAAAGGTCAGTCACAGAGCAACTTGTCTGGATGACATGAAACAGTGAGAATACCAAATAGGCTCAAGGAAATGCTATGGTTTGACAGTATTACTTGCAGTACGTCAAGAGTACTTTATGAAGGAGTGTATTTTGCTATATTCTTACTTAAGCTCCCTCTTACCATTCAAACTGAATTTCATTTATTTACATACCGATGACATATTCCCTGGTCTGAGTGGTGTTTCATGCCCTGCTTCCATGGAAGCTGAAGCATGAAATACATTTTACAGGAGCTGAAGCTAATCCTCTGCAGGCTGATTAGGTGCTAAAAAGGGAGTAATTCACCAGATAATGAATTCAGCTCGATAAAAATGTTCTGCAAATGTCAATGATGACGCATAATCCCTCAATAACTGTCAAATTTTTTCATGTCCTTTTCCCCCCTTGGCTTTCAAGTCGTCTCCTTGTAATCCAGAAAAAACTAAATCTGCCAGTTATGTAGATACATATGTTTGAAAGACGCATCTATCAATGCCACCGACACGCTTCATACAACAGCAATCTCCCATCAATTTGCCACAAAGTAAATAGGATGACTGAACTGTTCCGCTGTGTGGTTGCAAGTTTCAACTCACACATACAGCTTGATATTCATCTTACAGTTACTGTCGGTAGCAGCTTGAAAAAGGCGTTCGTGCACGTGCCTGTGAGCCAAGAGGGATTTTAAAAGAATGGCACAGAGAGGAGAGACGTCCAGCAGAGAGGGAAGTTAAACAGCCTCTTCATTTTCTGACGAAAAGTCTGGGCTGCGCCGTTATCTCTCCAAACGCACCAGGACAAACTCCCACCTGTGAGCAATGATTGTCTGCTGGGGGTGCGGCACTAAGGCGGTATTGACAGTTCCTATTGTGTGCCAGCCCTGATATGGATGCTTTGTAATAGACAGGCAATGCAGTGGAAGGCTGTGGCACCGCGGGGCTGTCAGCTCGCTGCGTGGGCACACGTTGACAGGGCAGATGTGACATTTAGCTGCTCGTTGCCCTGCTGCTCCGTCCTTTGAGCTGAGGAGAGGAGCTCATGACATGGCTCACTCTCCTCGTCGGGGAGGTGCACTGTGTGCCCAATGCCACGCATGACCTTTAACGTTTGTGTCACAGTGTTGGTCGCTGTCATTTATCACAAGCTCTCGTTGATGAATTTCCCTGCTCTCCTGTGGCCACAGTCCTTCATCTCTTTGCTGGAGGTGCGAATCAATATTGAAATGTCAGCTTCCTGCCTCCTTGTCCGTGTATGTGTGTTTCTGGGGTTGTTGCACTGCAGGCGTCACAGGATGAGTAGAATTTTAATCAGTGGTTCATAATTAAACAAAGAACTCAAAGGCAGATAAGGTGGTCCTGGGATACATTGAGACTGAGAGAGAAAATGAAGACATTTCTCTGCCGGCTCAGCTGAATATGGTACAAAAAACTCTGAACAATAATGGGGCTACAAAAAGAGCGAGTACTGTTTTTATACAAAATGTAACCCAGGCTTGTTGTTTTGGTTGTTCTGTCAGTTAATTGACAGATATGTGATAAAGCGATATGGTTGGTTGAACTGGCAGGCTGGTCTTTTCTAGTGCAGGTATTGGTGCTATCCTGCTGTTGTAGTGTGAAAAGCACATCAGCTTTGACAAGTGTCTGTCCAGTGCAGTGACAGTGATATGAAAAAAAGTCTGTGTCACTGTACATTAAGTAAACGTGTGGGCGAAACCAAGTGCCAACCCACCATGAGGTCACCCATTGGTTTCTGAAGTTCCATTTGGGTGAGACTGAGAACTTCATACTACACATTTCACTTGCACCCGATGGAATGGTACTGGCTCTTCATGACCCACTAAATACCTTGCTTTTCTGTCAATGGGACAATCATTTACACAGTCAACATTGTGTTTTATTGTTGAGATCACTCAACTATAGAGTAATAAACTCTTTAGGAAATGTAATGTCTTTGTAAATCATGTGAGAATTAGAATCTGCTGGTCTTTCGAGAGAATGCTGGTGTCAGGACCTGAAGTATATGTCAATTGTTATAGACAGTCTATCGGGGAGTCAGAACGCAGGTTTGCCTGACTTGTTCAATAGATGGCGCTGGATTTGATAGGTGGCTTTCTTTACTTCTTTTTCAGTTTAGTTTAAAACTGTGTACATACATTCTAAATCGCGATAGTTCCACCTGGACAGTTCTTGCAGTGGGACTCTCTTATTGACCAATGCTAATCAGCTAAACCCGTATGGTTTATACATTGAATGAGAATCAAAGCTGGTGCTTTCCAGTGTTGCTATTTGGTATCATTCAGGGTTTTGTCAGTAACTGAGAATCCAGATGTAAAGCCAGACAAGGATACATGCCACGTGAGGGCCATGGAAACGTTTCTGTCTACTCTGACTCCAACCTCCATTCACTGTCATCACAACCATCCATCTGTCAGCAGCAGAGAGGGAGGTTTTCTTGTAGGCTGCATGGAAATTACACAGGAAGAAAAACAGCATTGTTATATTTATTGAGTGACTGGTTGCATTCCCCTTGCCTCCCAAAGCAGGCAGAGGGAATCTGCCAATAGTCAAACCAGAAATTATCTGGGAGCATTGATCATAACAGATACCATTGAGAAGTTAACAACATAATGACAACAGGACATTTGTGAGTTTTAAGCTGCTGACCTGTCCTTTACTCAGGGGATAAGCTATTTGAAAAATATTGATTTGTCTTTCCTGTATGTACGTCTTCCCAATCTAACAATTTCAAGATAGTATTAAATTCTATTAAAGGTTTGTACCACTGTGACTTGGAGGAAAAACAGTGTAGCCCACTGGCACGCGTGCGTGCATGTGGTAAATGATGCCCTGTGCCCCCTCAGATCAGAGCGCCGGAACATGAGTCGCCGATTTGCTGCTTGAGATGTGTGGAGGAGGAGGGGGGGGGGTGCTGCTGATGCTGGTGGTGGTGGTGGGGCTATAGACAAAACAGCAGAACAAAGTTTAGTTGCTGAGGCAGAGAGGGAGCTCGACAAGCCACCGGGCGGCTTTGAATCAGATTCAAGCCGTGCTATCAGTGAAGTCAAGCAGCTCATTATTACAGGGATTGCATATTAAAGGGGGATTACAGACGGTGAAAGTGGGCTCACATGCTAATCCTCCTCAACAGGTGCAGAAGTGTTGATTACGGGGATGCCATGAGTGGCTCGATGAGTGTTTCCTAACTGCTGCCACAGATAGGAAACACAAATCTTTGTTCCTCTTGTCAAACACTTTTTAAAACACAATGAGACCATGATTGTTTTTTAGTTGTTTTTTTGCATTAGGTTTGCTACAACAAACACAATCCATCCTCTAAACCACCTTCTCTTTAAACAGGGATAGAAAATCCCCAAAGTAAAATGTGCTCTGGCTGTGCTTTTAAAATGACAAGGACGTGTCTGGTGTTTTTCAAACCACTGAAAAAAAGCAAGAACCATCTAGTTTTTTTTGATTTTCCAGCAGCTTAGTAAATGCTGAGTAAGTGTAAGTGATTTTTAAGTGAGAGTTCTCTGATTGGCTTCGAACCCATTCTAAGGGGGATATATTCTTTTCGTGGAAGATTCTTTATGATAGTCATGAGGTGATTGGGTCCACGGGAGAGACTGGGAAACCTTTCTAACAAAAGCAGGCACCAGCTCAACAGGAGCAATCCTCTTCAGCCTCCGGTTGTCATGGTAACTTGTATGACACTGGGACGGTTGGAGTGGAGGGATGCACATTTTTCAGTCTGATTGCCTTTTTCGCAGAAGGTGCATTTCATATCTGTAACAGATTCACACAATACTTATGATCTTGTTATAGAAATGTGTACTTCCTTCACTCTTTAACAGAGACACATGCATTCATGCCTGAATCCAGTGGTAGTTTTTCAGTGAGGGTGTTGAAAACATTGGAAACTTTTTGGAACAATCAAGCTGAAGAGTAGGAATTCAAAGTCTTGCAGTGCATCCAAGTTTAAAGGTTCTGTTAAAGTGCACTCAGAAGTGCATCAAGAAAACATTAAATATCATGTCATTTAACCAAATTACAACTTTTACAGTGTTTTGAAGGGTTCATATTGACAATTAAAGTAAAGACATTTTAAATCCCACATGGAATGAAATCTAACTTTCACTTTCTCCATTACACTGTCCTACGTATAAAAGCAAGATGGGAAACCAGCAGGGATCATAAGGACCACAACTATTTTATATTATATAACATTGTTATTCCCATCTAACAGTAGCCTATGTAGCATTATCTTGACAATGTGTATTTTTTTCTGCTGCATCAAATAATAAGTTATTAAATTTGACCATTTCAGATAATCAGTTAATTTTGAGCCAAAATGTCAAGCGTGTATATATATATGAAGATTTGCTGCTTCTCTTTGCAAATGCTAAATTGAATTCAGGGCTCTAGGACTTTCAGAAAGCACGTTTTAACAATTCTTCTCTTGTAATTCAGGGAACAAGAAGAAGGGATTTTATGACGGTGTGTCGTTTGAGAATGATTTGTTATTTTTCCACGGAACAGGAGTCGAGTTATACGCTTCTCGAGCGGTTCCTTTTATAACTGTGCCATGTATTACCCCCATTCTATCATTTTGCAAGTGATTAATTAACACATCATCCTAGCAAAAACTTCCACCTCAAAAAAAAGAAAAAAGAACAATGAACTGTTCTTTTAAATGGCTCTTGGAAAGAAACTGAGCCATAAGATTCTACAGAGGCTGAATTTCCTGTCACTAATGCTGCATCAATTGCAGGTGATGTCATCCAGGTAAACACACACCCCCACTAGAGGTGACATAGCAGCTTTCAACACAATGGAAATATAAAGGTGTCCCTCTCAACTATTCCTGCTACGTTATCTCACTTTGGACAGCTGGCTAGCGGCACCGCGGTTGCCTTGGAAACATGCTGAATTTCTGACGGGGAATAATGAGACACGGAGCAGCTTTTATCATCAGAACTCTCCGAGACACGAGGGAAACAGTGGAAGGAATCTGTGGTATTGTGTGGAGGGGAGATCTCCTCCTAAAATACTAACAACTGCCACTTGTGTTTGAAGATGCAGAACCATTGGCAGGTTTTTAACGGCCAGGAATGTCTCGCAGCTGTAAACCACGGGTGACCCCGGGGGAACAGACTCATTTCAGAGCGGTGCAACTGTTCCACTTTGTGTGTTTTACCACAGACTTAAGCGTTTCACTATTTATTTGTGTGTCTGAAAACAGCCAGTAGGCACACTGCCGAGTTATTAGAAGTATAAATATACAAAAAAAGACTAAATAAAGGCTCATACAGTTGGTTTATAGTTCCTCTAGTCTTTGAACTCCAACTAAACTCTTTCTTGACTTTTGTCTCGTTATAAATGACAACCATTTGCAGACTTACTGAGCATACTTGCACCCCTTAGCATATTTGCTCCATTGCATTTTGCACTATTGTTTTCTTTTTTTTCTTCAGGTGTATAGATATATTTTAGATATGTATATTTTATTTCTATTACCATTTTTATATTCTATTTTATCTTGTTTTATTTTTTGTCTGCTTTTAATATTCTGAGCATTGCCATAAGAGAGCCTGTGACCCAAGCATTTCATTGCAAGCGACTGCTTAATGTAATCGTTGTGTGTATGACAATAAACTGTTGAATCTTGAATCTTACTGTGGTTTGCACGTTTCCCACTATAGTAAAGTAAAAACTACCACTGGCCCATTTAAACCCTTTTTATTCCATGTACCGAGATATAAAATATCTGAATGAAACTGAAGTATGTTATCAATGTATGTCTACACTGTTCTGACCTTCTGCATCCGACCGCCTTCATTTGTTGCATTTGTTCCTTTCTCTTTCTTCCTCCTACAGACGATTTCTGTCCTACGTTTATGTTTGTAGTGAACATGCTCACAACTAGTTCACTAGTGTGTTGAAGCAGCAGCTCAATATTTCTGTAGTGAAAACTATTAAGTGCTCTGATTCTACAGTTGCAATCAGAAATATTCAACCCCCCAAAGATTTTAAGGATTTATCACTTAAAGTTGACAGAATCTTGCTCTTTGAGCTCTTTGAGCAAGATTCTGCTTCGGATGACTTCTTTATGAGATGAGTGATACAGAAAATCAACACGGAAAATGCATGATGTAGTATTTGTGTGTAGCAGTATATTTTTTTAAGATAGCCATGTCACAATTATTCAACCCCTATATAATATTGTTGTTTTAAAAGCTGTCTGACAGGTTTTTTTGTCCTAAAGTTGAGTTGAAACATTATTAAGCCTTTGGGAAATCTATACTGATCCTTCATTTGCTTTAGCTGTGATGCATATATAAACCCCACCCATGAAGGTATTCAAGGTGAGTTGCAATCATGGGAAAGACAAAGGAGCTTCCACAAAAGCTGAGAGAGGAGATTATTTCATCACACCTGAAAGGCCTTGGGTAGAAGAAGATTTCCCCAAAAATGATATTCCAAGAGACACAATTGGGAACATTATAAGGAAGTTTAAAACTGATGGAGCAGCTTCAAACCTGCCTGGCCTTGGAAGAAAGCCCAACATTTCATCAAGGACCCTCAGCAACTTAGTCAGAACAACTCAGATAAACCCCTGTGTGACTGCAAGACACCTACAGGATGACCTGATGAAGGCTGGTACAAGTGTGTCAGTGGCAACTATAAGACGTGAACTGAATAAAAAAGGACTTCATGGCCGGCTTCAAGACACACTCAGCTCTTGACCACAAGGAACATCAAAAGTCGACTAGAATATGCCAGGAGGAATTTGGATAAGACTACTGAGTTTTGGGTGACAGTTCTATGGACTGATGAAACCAAACTGGAACTGTTTGGATGTATGGACCAGCGGTATGTCTGGCGTGTGAAAGGCCAGGCTTAGGACCAGAAGAATACCATCCCCACAGTCCAGCATGGAGGTTGGTCAAAGATGATGTTGGGCTGTTTTTCTGCGGCAGGAACTAGCAATCTTTATTGTGTACATGGCATCATGGATTCACAGAAATACCAGGCCATTTTAAGGAGGAATGTGATGCCTTCTGTTGACAAATTAAACCTTGGTGATCATTGGACTTTCCAGCAAGACAATGATCCAAAGCAAAACCTCCAAGTCCACCAAAGCTTGGTTGAGAAAAAGATCCTGGAACGTCCTGGAGTGGCATTCACAGTCACCAGATTCAAATTTGATTGAAAATCTTTGGTGGGATTTAAAGAAGGCAGTTGCAGCATGGAAGCCATCAAACATCACTGATCTAGAGGCTTTTGCACTTGAAAAATGGGCAAAGATTCCTATTGAGAGGTGTAAGAAGCTTGTCCGCACTTACCGAAAACATTTTTTAGAAGTTATAAAAGCTAGAGGATGCGCCACAAAATACTGAAGCTGGGGGGTTGAATAATACTGAACATGCACATGTATTGAAAGAGTTACATTTTTCATTTGAACTTCAAAGTTAAGTCAAATTCTGTTGTCAAAATAACTAAAATAGCATCAATAAATATCTTTTGTTGTTTGATGAGGTTTTTTTTGTCATTTATTGTCATTATCTGTCATCCACATCACTATAATGTCTATTGAGGTGAGGGGGTTGAATATTTCTGATTGCAACTGTATATTAATTTGTTATGCAATAATATATTCAAGTCATGGGCTGTTGAGTTCAAAAGTTGGACACATATGCATTCCCAACAGGCGACCTACAAAAATCAGGTGTAACAGGTAAACATGTTAATTATGGGTCAAAACAGAACTAAAAGGGACCATATTAGTTGGTCAAATGAACATCAGAAGGAAAAAAAAGAGAGAAATTACAATGAAGGTTCAGTTTTCTAAGTTGTTTGTTAGACCTAATTAGCCTCCATTATTTGTTTTTAAATTAGGAATGCTTAAGACACAACCTCCTGTCAGTCCACAAGTCATCATCTGTCCAAAAGTGAGCAGCAGACTGACAGCATAAGGCCTGTCCCTGTGGATACGGAGATGATTAGAGAAAACTGGTCATTGTGTTCTTTTGCTTTACACCAACAACAAGCTGGAGCCGAGCAAGTGTTGGCACATCTGAATGGGAACAGTACATTATGCAGAACGGAGGAACCTGAGAGGGCTGCAGACAGAGAATCTGAGAGCGTTTAGTAGTGAGTGACTGTGTTTAATTAATGTTATGGATTCAGGCCAGGTTGGGAGACATATTAATGGCTTTGGTCCAGTTCATTTTTAATTTGAAGATAGGGGCAGGAAATGGGTCAGCTGTGGCATGAAGCTTTGCAGGTAAAGTTTTGCCAAATTAACATTGAACCTGTGCAGGACTCTGGTGTATTAGTGTAATTAATCAAAATATTTTTAAAGAAAAATATATAAAGTGACATTTTACATGTCTCGAACCATTCACCCTAGCTGTTACAACAGTAGGATGGTCTGTTGGCTGAATTACAGATCTACATGACTTAAGTAGCAATTGATGTAAATCTGACTGCTGTGGAGGAGGGTCTTTCATTTACTTCCAGCTCTGTCAATAATAAAGCTTAATAGATATTGATAAAGTGATCATAGGTTAACACACTCCCACTTCCAGTGCAAGGCAAATGCTGTAAATATACAGATAAACTGAGGAACCAATCAAGTCAGAGAAGTGACGTCGCTGGTTCAGCCAGTGCTCTTCTTTAATCCATCCCCTCTTGAGATCAGTAGATGACACAAATTTTAGTTGAGATTTTGACTGCAGACTGCAAGTTGTGATGACAGGTCCATTTACTTTTGGTCTTTATAACCTGAGGCCAGTGACAGTAGAAGCCCCATTAGACACATTATCTTGCATTGCCCCTGCAGTGGGATCGATGGATGGAGCTAGTAGCACCTTGAGGAGCAGTGTGTGTCCACACAAACACAAACACTGTCCCTACACTGACTGGGAAAACTGAGCCGGGCAGTCGACTGTGGGATGTTGATTAACTGCTGATTTCTCCTGGAGCAGAGCCAAACGTGGCAGGAAGAGTTTCCAACCATGATAAATATTGAGGAGTCCTATATTAAACGGGCAGCATATTACTTTTCTCCTAAAATAAATTTAGTAATATGTTTAGGGTAATTCTACAACTATATTTTCCTCTGTTGGGCCACAAATATGCAAATGTGTGTACTGTAGAATAAAGAAACATAAGCAGAACTATACAAAAAAAAAATTATATCCTACTGTAACCATCATTACTGCCCAAATTTTATATCATCGCTTAATCTTATTGACATCACTTAAACCAAAGGATCATCGTGAAGTTAGTGATCACACATAAATGATCAATGGATATTCAGAAACAAAAAGAAAGACATTTATACAGCTTGATGTTATCTGGAATGTTAATATCAACAGTGGCATTCTGATTCAAGATTCAACTGTGAGGTAAAACAAACAATATGTGATCTGGCTTAATGTAAATGTGTTTTATCCTTGTGAGCGGTAGAATAAAAGCAACGTGTCTGACACATCCTTTGTTTTTTGTCAACTGGAGCAGATCTGCAACTTACAGGGAGTCAGTCGACACTGAGATCACTCCCTTCTGAGAGAGAGTTCGCTCCAATTCCCGTTCACTAACTTCAGATGCTGTCAGACACCAAAGGAACTCCTCAGTTCCTCCATATTTTCTCCTGAGGAGGAGCGTGTGTGAACTGTATTGGGATTTTTAATACATAACACACGACAAACAATTATCTTCTGGTTCATACAATTCAACCTAGCTGCGGCTAGGGACCAGAGCACCCTCGTCACTTAGTCAGACTTGGGTCAATGGCTCTGAACAATGGAATCACATTTGATTTATACTAAATAAGCCCCTCCTTTCACAGAGGTAGAATGTCCATCCAATCAGCTCTCTGCGTGTTGTCTTCAGGCTTAGATTTGGTCACCTTCAATCTGAATGAGGACCCCTTCGAATTCTCACTACACATTGAGATCAGGCCTCTGCTGAGTGTCAAACCTGTTTCTCTCAGTGAAACCCCCGTTCTCTCAGACCCCCTCGTCTGCGCCGTTTAAACACCTATGGTCACTCTGTTGCAGACAGTAAGATAGCCCCTGCTGTGAAAACCCTTTTGTTTCAGCAGCAGGCTCAGGAGTCTCCAGCCAATACACATCAGCACAGAATGTCACCAGTCTAACTGCAGAAAACATTCTTGCAACAACATTCTATATATATATACTTGTCCATCTTTCATTAAACTTATCTAAATACAAAATGTCCCATCACAGAACGCAAATGTGCGAGTGAGACGCTTCTCAGTTTCTGCAGTCTTTCTCCACCTGGCCTCATATAATGTCCTAATGTCCTGTAATGTGAGGGGGGTTGAAGACACTTAAAACGTGTGACACAAAAAATAAAACACAAAAAAAATGAATATCTCCCATTGAAAAAACTGTGACGTGCATGAAGAAGACACTGACGAAGATGTGAAGAGTTTTAGGTGATAAGAGTGTTAGAGTGAGAGACAGTGTCTGTGTTGTCAAGGAAATCACATGATCTACGTCGCTTCCTGCACCCGGCTGCTCCCCCTGAAGACAAGGCAGGTAATGCCCAATGATTCACCAAGGCTTTCAGATCAAGTCACATGTGATCTTCTGTGACTTCAGCCAGATGTGCGTGGCAGCTGCCTGAGATCTTCCATTATAATCCAGCACGGCGCAGGTGTCTGCCTCCTCTATGATTCATCCTGGTAATAAGCTCTCCGACTCGCTGCTATTTCCAGACTAATTGATGTCTGCAAAGCAAACCTGTCCCCGTCCTAGAATAGAATCGGGCTTCCACCCACTCATCTCACAAGGAATCCAAAGTGGCATTTGTCCAGGGCTGCATCTGAGCTGTGAGTACAGGCAAAATCGTACGACAGTGCAGTGCACGTGGATGAGTCGCTAAAAGCGTCTGTTTATTCGTGTCACACTCACAGGCAGCAGGTTCCCAGGGGCGTCCAGCAACATGAAAATGCCAACAGAGGTCGTGAACAATTCAGTGCAATCGTTGAGGATCTGCGACGGTATTAGAAGCACAACAATTTAGGTTCCCTCCTTTAGAAAAACATCAGAGATTAAACTTTCCCTCATGCTGGGAAAACGCCTGAGAGATTGCGGCGAAATCTGACAGACAGTCCAAAGTGGATTGTCTGTCTACATGAGGACTTTCTCTGTGAAAGCAGATGAAAGAGTGTTGGAGGGGCAAAGGTGAGCCGGTAACAAGTGGCTCCTCTGACCTGCCTGCTGCCACTTCAGGCGATGCTCTGATAATACGCTCACCTGACAATCTCTCATCAACGCCAACCTCTGCCACGTCGATCTCTGATCCCCTCGCACTTTCCCCATCTGCTCCCTGATATAATGGTCAAAACAGGAGGACTGGGATTAGTCTTGTAGAGCTTAAAATAGCCAACAACTGTGTGTGTGTGTGTGTGTGTTTGTGAGGAAGTCCTGTTTTTGCATCAGCCCTGCCATGGCAACATGGCTTTGCTGGTGAGCATCTCCCCTCCTTCCTCTTCTTCTTCCTTTTTCTTCTGCTTCTTCAGACATTTCTATTCATTAGCATCAAAGAGAGCACTGTCCACACTGATACTGCTAATTGCATTCAGTTTGTGGAGGGTTACATAATAATCAAGCAACCTAACAAGCAGGTGGAAGAAGTAAACATGCAAACACACGGGACTGCAGAGACTGACACAAGTAACACAGGCTTTATTTCTTTCTCCCTCTCTCTGTTGCTCTGTCGACATGTAGTCACTCTATTCACAAACCACAGCGTCAGTTATTACCAATGAGGGCTAATTGGGTTTGTGTGAAATTGAAATTCAGTATCAAAGCAGAGCGTTGCGCTAGGCGAGCGCTGTGCTCTTAATTATGATCAAATTATGAGAAGCGTTAGTTGGAAATGGAAACACGATAAAAGTGCATCCGAACTGTTTCATATCAGTTTTATGTCAAGTGCTGAACATTTACTGATGTAATTGTGCCGAGCCTGTGTCTATGTAACATGAGCTAAACGTGGAGTCGTAACTGTTTGATGGATGTTTGTGCCGTCAGGGGCGTACTTGGAGTTGATATGACAAGCGTGAAGCTCAATGAGTCCCAATACGGTAATCTGCCATGTCTGTTCATTAAACCTGCAGTAACTGATTCTCTTTGGACGCACTGGGGAAGCACTGGGGAAGCAGTTAAAAGCAGTCACCACAGCACTGACCGACTGTATTATTCCCATTAACCATTTGAAATACCCACTGTCCCTCCATCAATGTTTTTTTTGTTTCTATCAGCAGTTGAGGTGTGTTTTGGTCTGTACAGGAGCCAATCTTCACACAACTTTAATAGTAATAATAATAATAATGATGATTCATATAGGACCTCTCAAGGTACCAGAGGCTACTTTAAAAAGTAAGAAAAACTTTTTTCATTATGATCCGTGAATTATCCTCTGAGAAATCAATGAAAAATATTCTAAATATGTGTAAAAAGCCTTATCCCACAATGTTCTAGAAAGTGAAACAATATTCCTGGATCATCACCCTGATCCGGATCTGCTCGAAAATGTTATTGATTTTAACATATCCTTCCACCAAATTTTGTAGTAATTGTTCCAGTAGTTTAATTGTAATCCTAACAGACAAAAACACCTCTTGTTGGAGGTCCCAAAACACCAAGAACAGAAAATGTGTTAATGCTGTAGTTGGAGATAATGAATCAATGGAAATCCTTTATGAACAGTTTTTCTAAGTATCAAGAGATGGGGCTTTGTGAATATCTGCCTGTGTCAGAGGTTCTATGGGGTATAGAGGGAGGAGGAGGTCAGATCATCACCTTGATATTACACAATGTTTCTAAGTCTCCTGATTCTGTCTGTGAAAAGCATTTTAGACTCCTAGTCCCACTCTGATAGCTGTTGACACAGAATCAGTTTTGAATATGGCTCCAAGGTGTTTTCCACTCAAAAGGTGCAGCCGGGAAGGCCTGGATACTTTTCTAACAAATATGAATCTAGGGGAAGTAGAGAAAAGGCTTCTTTCTCTTTAAATCATTCTGACTGTTAGGATGTTCACTTTAGAGAGCAGGACTGTGACTGTAATCATAAGGGATCACAAGCAGCATTTTATTTTGTGTGCATTATATTCAGGCTTGTGCAGTAAAAATGCAGATGGCAGGTAATGTGGCAAAGTATAAAACTGAAGTGTGTTTTCCCACCCGGCAGATACAAGAATTGAAGTGTTCATATTGAGGTGTGTTGAAATTCAATGAGATTTGAGAAGGGATTCGAAAAGGATTCAGATTTGACAAATGGGTTTTACACAGTATTCCCATTTGATAAAACACAATCAAACAGCAATATCATAACTGCATACAGGTTTCCTGTGAGGAAATATGGATTATACATGCTTGAAAGTAAGTTGTGTTTGTTTTCACTCACAGGATGGCACTCGCAGCCATGAACTCTAAAGTGTCCTCAGCTGACCTTTTCACTTGTCACCATGAAGAGACAGTCCAGCCCCGGCTGTGGAGTTTTGTTGCAGAGCCAGCACTGTGCACTGAGGTCAGCTCAAGTTTGTACATATTGTTGTTTCTGCTCTACTTTCTGCAAAAAAAAGCTCTGGCTCTTTGGCATTCCTCTCCTCACTGGTAAAAAGGCCTCAGCCCAGCTCACCTCTGTTGTGTGTTCAAAATGAAGCCAGCCAGGCAGCACTGATCCAAGGCTGGACACCCCCCCACTCCCCCAGGCCTTGCTTCAGGAGGACAGCAGTCCCACATCTGTCCTAGTTTGACCACTTTATTGGAGAATTTTTATAATTATTCCTTTGGCTTCTTGCCTGTCCAAATTGACATGGGAGACACAACCAGTAGATGCTAATTGCAAATAGCAAAACTTGCAAGATCATGGAGAAAATCCGACCTCTCTGTTATGATTCAATGGTTGATTCCCAAAGTAAAGTTGCTTTTTTTTGCCCCAAGCTCAGAAATAATTGAAACTGTACTAATACCATGCATGAAATCTGAGTTTAGACACTGCGGCAAAAAAAATACAACAAAGGCCTAAAGATTACATTTTTTCCCACATTCCTACATTTTTCTCATCTTGTGTAACCAGAGTGAGTGCCTGAGCACTAAAGCAATAATAGAACACTTTCTATCCTTTATCTCTTTCAGATCACATTTCTTGATCCATATGATAGCAACTGTTAAGATGCATTTTACCCACTTTGTAGCTGCCACTTGGTTTTGCCGAAAGCACTCTTGACCTCGCCTGGTCATTAAATCATAATGGTGCAGAACATTACACAGCCACAGGCTCATGCACCATGTGGCAGCAGTGATATCAGCCAACCTAACAAGCCTAATGGACGGCACTTCAGACGGAAGAATTAACGGCAACAAAAGAAGGAGGTTATTTTATTTCAGTGTGTAAAATGGTTGTTAATTCAATAATTTAGATCTCATTTGTAACGTCCACCATCTGCTAGTGTTCTGTGAAGCTGAAGTCGGCTGCCTGTCTTTACCTGCACGCTGTCACTGCTCATCTGCCATCGGCTCTTCAGTGAACAGACAAACTGCAGTTTCTTTCTTTCTTATTCTTTTATTCAGCCATGTCTGTGTGTTTATGACTCAAAACATTCAAAAGAATAACAGAGAGTTGGTGCTGTTGCTAAAGCCCCCTGTAGTCTCCTGATAAGTGATTGATGTAATTGTACTACCTCTGGTGAAACAAATTCATAGCAGTTTGAAATGATTGACCAACATCAATATTCAGAAGGAAGAAGAAATACATGAATAACAAACAACAGTCCAAAATTCCAAGATAGTCTTCTTATTATAAATTATTAACCTGGAAAAAAAAAAATACTCACATTTAAGATGCTGAAACTAAACAGTCCCTGTCTTTTCTACATAAAAAATGTTGCTAAATTTTTTATTTATTATCAACATTGCTGCAGATTACTTTCCTGAAATCCTAATCTCTACCAGGTACCAGCCATGTCCCAACCAGGTTTTTATTGGTCCTGATTCAAATCTTTCAATATTGTCCATTCCATATATTTACCTAAATGTTGATAAAATCAGAAACATTGAAATTAGAGCTGTACACTCCACCAGTAACAGTATAGGGATATAACATAATTTAGTGCTTGCTCTTATGACCTACCATCAGTGACATAGAATTGTTTAATGCTGGAGAAGATGGACAGCAGATTTGTTAGCATCTGAGATTCATATCTATCTCCAACTTGTCATTACAAGTCTGGGAAGAACCGTTCCAAATTCTGATGGAAGCGACTTAGGATATGAGGAAGGCTCACACCAGGGCTAACCACTGTGTAAGAAGTTGTGTTTTTCTTGTTCCTCCCATCGTGCTCACATTGTGTGCAATCTCTGTACGACCTCATGGTAATAAGATGTCCAACCAACTCATGTTCTGCATGGAGAATCCCTGAGCAGAGTCTGTGTGCTGGGTCTGTCTTCTGTCGCGCTGAGTTAATGTCTTGTGATTCAAGACAAATCAAATTGAAATCACCTTGTATGTTTTGTCCGAGGCCTTCGAGAGGGCAAGAGAGTCTGTCTCTATCTCTCCTTCCACCAGACTCAGAGTGACACACACAAAGACAAAACACAGACCAAGAGGTGCATTAAGTCTGAAGACTTTGACAGATGGAATCAAACAGTGAGAGCAGATGACAGACAAGCCCTGTGTGTGTGTGTGTGTGTGTGTGTGTGTGTGTGTGTGTGTGTGTGTGTGTGTGTGTGTGTGTGTGTGTGTGTGTGTGTGTGTGTGTGTACACGATCAAAGCTTATCTTGCTTTTCCTCAAGGCGATCCCGGTGGAGGTTTGAGTATGAATACATTGCTATGATTAGATATGCTACATTCCTAAGATCCCAGGGCGACTAAAACACAATGCACAGCTCTGACAATTTAAAATGGCAGATGGATTTATCTCAAGCGGAACTAATAATTAATCATTGGGATATTGATGTATTGACACGAAGAAACACAGACGACTTCACGAACCAGGTGACCATTTTTGTGTTATTTGAGGACACACTGGTAGAAGCCTTACGGTCTTGAAATGTCTTTTCCGTGTAACTTCACAGCGTCCACAAATAGTTTATTGCATTCATAATGAACAGGATAATGTATTTGCAAATCAGATTGTCCTTTATCACCCCCTCAACCCCGTAGAGTAATCTCAGGAGGCCCCGCAGGTGATCCGCCGCTGAAGATGAGGATCCCTGAGCTCCGCCGTGTTCACATAAATGTCAATAATTCAAATATTGTCACAACACAAAGGGGAGGAAAGAGATGATTGATATTTGCAGAGGCTTTACACAGGGCTTATATCGTGGCTCCGCTCGTCACATTTCACAATAAATAATGTGTTGCAGATCTGCTGAGGGCTATTAGATCTACGCCGTCAAAAAAAACCTTTGTCCATCTGTCTTCCTCATTGGGGGCTTCGGAGATTCATGGTTCTTGGCCTTAATTTCTGGTGATTCCCTGAAAAGCAATAGGGAGGAAGACTTGGATTAGCAGTGTGTGACTAGCAAACAGCGTCTGTTATTAGGCTCCAAGCTTTAAAAAGAAACTTCCCTAATAAGATCTGTTTAAAGGAACAAATATTTCTTCAGGGTCCAACATTAAGGATTGTCCAGGAAAAGTGATTTTCTTTTTTTTTGCTGGGCGCGTAGAAGACAGAATCACTTGTCCCTCTAGAAAAAAGACATAAACAGACAAAAATATACATTCTCACTCATTCATTTAGGTAAATCCTCCAATCTCTATATGATAATAGTTCTGAAATGATTTTTCTAAAAATAAAAAGAGACAAAAGGGAGAATCAGTAGGAGAGAACCATGAAGATTTCTTTCCTTGTTTTACGATCAACCTTGTCATCGATTGTGTGTTGTGGGTGCAGTGAATGATCTTGTCTTTATCCAAACTCTTTACTCAGCATGGCAGTTCTTTGATTAAAAAACACAGACAAACAATAATAACCAGAAGATGCGGCTGTGCGATACAACTGGCCGATGAGCTCTTCACCTGAACAGTTCGACAGTGGCCATCCATCATGATGCCGGTTAGTTTTATTTGAGTGATTCTATTTGAGCTTGATTGTCTTTTATTGAGCGCAATTATTTTGTTAACAAGTGCACATCATCCGCCCTCACAATTAACCATCAGTGGATGAAGGAACGCTCTTAAATCGTCACAGTTACGTGCGGCTGTGGCTGTTTTATAGCGCCTGTATCACTAGTTCATCACATTGGCTTGTAAACCATCTTCACAGTAATATATGCATTATCTTTATTTAACTTCATAAGAATGATCACTGGTTAATCTCTGGAGCTCATACTGAAATGCTGCTTTGCAATTCACAGGGAAGTAGAGTGGTGCTCAGCAGAGCACACACCTCTGCCAAGGCCCAGCAGTCATATTCCTAAAAGCTGCACATAATGAACACACTCATTGAGATCTGTCCCATAAATATGCATGATTTTTTTCCCACAAAGACCCATGCATCTTGATAGGCTGCAACTTTAAAAGAAAATCTGTGAAACCGGCGAACAACTTAAACAATATTTTGCTATGCTGATATGAGTAATATTCCTTTCTGTACGTGATGACACAGTTTAGATGCCTCCAACTATTTAGTCTTCTGCATTTACAAGTGAAGTGAATTGACTTTCCTCACAGACGAGTGCCTCCACACGTTATTGTTGAGTCAAGTTGTTCTTTGCATGTGTATTTTTGCAGTAACCCCTTTTTAAATACGCACAATTAGTCATTTAATTGCTTTTTCTGTTCTCTGTTCTCTGTTCTTTCCTACGAGCTATTAAAATTATACTGTCGGCTTCACAAATGATTTGGTTTGAGTTGGTGAATCATTGCTGGAGGATTTGAAAGCTTTGTCTTGTGGAGCCAAACTCGCTGGATACAATAACGAAGGTTTTTGTGTGAGAGGAGCCTGCTTCTTTTTTACTGCATGGATTTAGGCTGATGACCAAGGATACCATCTTTAAATAACCCAGGAATGAACTGGCCGGACTCGTAGAGTAGAGTTTTGGTGCAGGACACTCCTCCAGTGGAAGTTATTGCTTTGTTGCGATAGCATATTGATCCCCAGAGAAGAAGTTATTTAGTTTTCTTTCTCTTACTTAAATTTATAGGAAAAGCAAGATTAAACCAGTGTATCAAATGAATTTATAACCCATAAACTATTCAGAAATACCAGTCTCCACTGAAGAAAGTATCACTATGCACTTATGGTACCACAAAAACTATGAACTTATTGCCTCCTTCCTTGTCGTGCGAAGTAACTACTGACATCGTCTCAAACAGTGAAATCATTTTGCAGTGGAGGCCTGGAGTCCCGTCTACGACCTGAAACGCCACACGTCATTAAATAAACATGCTACACAGTCACTCACATCCAATAGGTTATCTCCTCCTTTTCTCCCAAAAAAACCCACACTTTAGTTGTCGCTACCTGCCCATGTTCATTTAATTATTCCCTGTACCTTTGAATTTATATAAACGTTTATTAACCGTTACACAACTTTTCTATGGGCACCTGACTTGGTGCAGAACTCTGTGGTGTGCTTATGTGTGACGCACAAACACACACACACACACACACACATGCACACACAAAATAAACACACCTGTTCATACACATCATAAAGTATGAGACACAAACATGCTCTGATAGCATGAGTCATGTATAGTATGGACATTTAACACGTGCCCTGACGCCACCTTGAAACATATCAATAGGGCAACAAAGGTCCAGTGATCAATAGCTATGAGTTATTCTGATTATCGCTACAGTCTCACCACACGTACTTCACCCTATAGAGCTGCTTTCACCTCTAGTACCTGCAGCTCAGCACTTCCTTTATAAACTAAACATTACTGTAGTAAGGCAACATTTGATTTGATTTAAAAGCAACCTGGCAAACTTACTGATCTTAGATCTGCAGTGTTGTAGCGCCTGTTGTCAAAGCTGCTCCAGGGTTTCTTCATCTATCTACTTATAGTGTTTTTATTATCATTCTAAAAAAAGCAGAGTCAGGAGTAAGTAGTTCATTCAACTTGCGATTGCTACAACGTTAATTTACTTTTTATAAATAGAGCAGAACCATCTTTGAACAACAATAATGCACTAAAATGTATCTCAGCGAAACTGGGAATAAGCTCTAAGGTTCACATTAAAGACCGGAGGATGTTGCTATGCTGTCACACACACTGAGGTCAGAAGTCAGCTCATCAGTCACGAGGAGCGTGCTCTGCACAGCTCTACCCTCACTCTCAGGTCCCCTGATTTTATGCAGGTAGACACACACTCACAGACGTGCAAACACAGAGACACACACCTACACGTGGACATACACACAGAGACAAGAGACTCTTGAATGTGTCTGAATACAAGTCTAACGACCATGTGCAATCACGTGGAATGCTGATCACCACTCTGTCGTCACTCAACAACTTCAGATAAAAGACATTTGTCGCTGATATCTCCTCTCTGCTTATCTGTTTCTCTAAATGTTCCTTATTTGTTATAATTCTTTTTTGTTCAATTATATGTCTCATTATAATCATTTTTCGACATATATATACTGGTTTGCCACTTTGTAATTCACAGCTCTAATAAAAAATGCTGACTATGTATAGTCATGACTTCGTTGACTAAAGTGACAACAACCCCTTGCGGATTGTATCAACTGTAGCTAGCCATCACAAGCTAATGCTAATGATATCCAAGCGACCAAAACATCTGAATGGGTTGATTATAAGAAAACACACTTGAACAAGCAACATGGTGTTTAGGTTTGTGTTTAGGTTTGTGTTTTGAATTTTGCTTATTCTAAACAAAATTCTGTTAATATAAAACTTTTGAGGACATTTTCATTTTGAAAATTTGGATCCAACTTATTACTTGGAAATACTGTAGGAAATAACTATTTTCTATTCTATTTTCGACTCTACGTACCAAGCTAGTTTGCTAGTTAGACTCATTAGTAAGGCCAATAATTTAGGTATACAGCTTGATACATTTGTCAAACCTTAGTATCTAGAAAAAAACAAAGCTTAAAAGCCATAGTTATGGTTGGATGATGGGTGTTTATAGGAGTGGGGTTTAGTAAATGATGAATTAACAAGTCAACAAATTGAAAACTTTGGAATGACACTATTTTTTTCACTATTTGTGTTGCTCTCAGTTTTACAATCAGGATGTTAAGCTGCCTTTCTCTGTTGCATGTATGACTTAATACACGCCAGGCCCTGAATGTTAAGACAGATTTAGAGTGTTTTCAGTGGAAGCAGGTTGGTGACAGCGTCGGGTTTTACAAGTTACCGTTGCACATAAATCTGTCGCAGAGCAGAGGTGTGGGGGGGAAGTTTGAGAGATTTGGTCCCCACAGCAACTCAGCGTTGTGCGGCTGGGTCCTCGAGCCGGAACATACCGACTCACTTTAGGTTCCTGTGGATAAGTCCGTCTCTAAAAGCCTCAAATGTAAACATATTATAAACAGTCTTGTGCAGTGCTGACAGACATTGTGTAGACCTCCTGTAAAGCCTCAATGGACATTAATGGTTACGTGTCGGACAACTGAAGGTCTTCTTAACATGTCAACCGCTCTTCTGGGTTTGAACTTTGAAATGGGTCTTTAAGAAAACAAAACGTTCACCTTTAACACGAACAAGAGTGCATGCAGAGGATGTAATTATACAGCAGGCCTTATTTAGCCATTGGGGAATACTCCCTGGGGTTTTCATATATTTTCACAAGAGTTTATATACTTATATACATTTATACACATTAGCTCAGACTATTTAAATAACTTGCCAGCATTAAATGCAGTGTAAGTATTTTGATAGTGCTAGCAGCTTTAGCTAAGTTAGCAGAATTTTAATACAGATGCTAATGTTGATTAGTCAGATCCGGACTATTGTATTGATTGACATAAAGTGTTATTCGTACATTTATCTTGCCTAGAGGATGAATACTACTCCCTTATATTTGATGCACGACTTTTCCACAAGCGCCACCTACAGGTTAACCTTTGTGATTTTGAGTCAAATATCTTGACAGCTATTGGATGGAATGACACGAGATTGGGTACAGACATTTTCCTTTGGGATAAAACATAATTACTTTGACATTCCATCAACCTTTTCATCTAGTCCCATCATCAGGTCAAAGTTTCACATAGGTTCAAGACCTATAGCATTCTTGGAAGTATCACATTAAACCTGACGCTTAGGATTATCATTACTGCCACAGCTGAATTTTTGGGTGTGCACATTTTTATAACCTGATCACAGAGGTCATCTTATCAAAAGTTAGATCAGAGAGCTGTGAATCACTGTCTGAGACCCAAGGAGCCAGACTTCCAGGTGCATTCAATTCGATTTAACTAAGGCAGACGTAATGTTGTATTTCAGCTTATTGTCTTGGATGGAGTCTCCTGCACTTCTCTCTCTGGTTTTAATTTGTGGCTCCACATTACTCAAGCTATCAGCAGTGTTGGCATGGTTCAGGAGCCCGAGCTATAAAATACTTATTAGAGGTGATATAGAAAGTTCTTGAAGTCCTGCTCGATGTAGAAGATGGCAGCTGAACGAGTTCCGTTTATTTCCTTATTCTTGAACAGATACAGGACTTTTGAAATTAAAAAAGATCAAAAAACATAAAATCCATTTCTATCATTTATCAGTGACAATTCCTATTCTATTCTTCTTCAGGAAGTTGAGGTGAGGTCAGCATAAGATGCCATCAGTTAATAATAAATTCTCAGAGCTTGAAACCACATTTTCATGCTAAATGCTTAAATTCTTCCCATTTATCTCTCATCTTGCAGGCTCTCATTCTTTGTTATTGCATGAGTGTCATTGGCTAAGTTAAAACCTGTCACAGGACCCTTAAAAGCTGCTAATTTACATCCCTGCTGCTCATAAGTCGCTCTACATCCACTGCCATCTTTACAGCCGCTGTCCTAAAGTACTGTTATATATTATTACCGATGCTGAAAAGAAAGAAGAACAACAGATCCGTTGGCGCCAGTGGGTCAGACAGAGAATGGAATTGATCTAAGTGTTGAGAACCTCTCTCATTGTTTTCTCACTAATTATCCAGGAGAAAAATCAACAGTGAAGGCATCAATTACTCTCACTTTAACAGACATGGTCGCTCTTGAGGTGAAAAGCTATTACACTTTGCACCAATAAAAACGAGCTCATCTCCGGGGCTGGATTGTTTTAGTTCGTAATGCATCATCTTTATACACGAGCACACAAGTAACTCCGCTGCTGAATGACGGCAGTAACAAGATCTTGGGCCGTGACTGTGACCATGACTGTGATGAGAGAAGCTTATTTGTTATTTCTCTTTTTTATCTTTAGCCAAATGTGGGTTTTCAAATGTGGGAATATAACTGATAGTCACATATATTTATCTTTGAAGGCTTCTCCCCCACGAGCTCATCCAAAATGTATGTGGACCTCAAGTTTCATCAGTCTCCATCAGTGTGATTGGCGGCCGCTCTCCCGACCGAGGCTACTGAGTGAAGTATCATGATGGGTGACAGAGCTCTGAGGCTTTGTTGTTTACACACAGGCAAGGATGAAAAGAGCAGATAAGCTATTGACAGCTGCTGAATATTTAATGGTGCTGCCCTTTGTCTCCTGACATTTTAGCCTCTTCATCTTTTGAATTATGTTCTACAAAAAGCATCTGAAAAGTAAGTGATCTATCTATAAAAAAAAATGATAGAAGCTGATGAATTAAACATGGTCTTTGTTGTAGGTTGTTTAAGTTTGCCTCAGTTTTACTTAATCCTTTATTAACTGTAAAAGTGAAATATCGACTTGTACTTTATCCTCACCAGTTAGGAAACAATTATTTTCATCAATGATTATGTGATTATTATTTCTTTGAATCGTCTCATCTGTAAAATGTCCGAAAAAAATGACAATATTTAATGTGTCAATTACATTTCCCCTAATAAGTCTTAAATGAGACTTAATTATCAGTCACATTGTTAACTTACAAACTGTTGACTTTAAACTTGTTATGTATCCACTGCAGAGTCATTTCTCTAAATGTCTAATTATTGGTGTAGAAAAGAATCAATAATGAGTGCTCAATATATTTATAGAAAATATTTAATTTCAAATACCAATATTTTCATTAAAATAAGTATTGGGACAGCAACCAATTATTATATTAATTAGCGATTAAACTATTAATAAGATTGATGATTTGGAGTCAGAGACCAATACAAGAAGATGTTAAATTTGCAGTAGTAGAGCGCAGTCCCAACAGTCCCTTTAAATTCAATGTAGCTGCACCACTTTACACACGTTTTGATATCTATTCCTCAAAGGTCTCATCAAGAGCCATGAATTATTCCCTTGGAAATCAGTGGAAAGGTTGAAAGACTCTATCTTGCAATGTTAAAGAAAGTGAATACAAAAATCCTGGATTGCCCATTTGATCTTGAACCTCAACAAAATGAAAAGAGTTATTTTTCTCCCCATACCACAACCCTTCACTAAGTTTATAGGAAATCTCTTAGGATCTTTTTGTGTAATCTTGCTTTCAAACAAACAAACAAACCAACCAACAAACAAACAAACGGACAGGGTTCTAAACATAACGTCCTTGGTGGATGTAATAAAATGAAACAGTAAATATTTGCATGTGAAAAGTTGGCGCCAGAGCATCAACTTTCCCTTAAATAATCCTCAAATAATTTGTTGATTATAAACACATTTATATAATTTGGGTTCTCTTGATTGATTCATGGGTTAATCACTTACAAGCCCTCGTCCCAAACAATATCCTCTTTTCTCTAAAATGACACACTTTCGTTGGATTAAACCATAAGCACATATCTCAGCTGGAAGAAGAATAGCAGTGTGTTGCGGAGTTTTGTGATTTCACACAACATATGTTAGGAATGAAAAGATGATGGCAGAATACAAAAGTAACACCACAGCTGACCCGAGTCTTGGCAACACATGGACATGCTACTAAAGTTTGGAAAGAGTGATTCTGAGAGAACTATTTCAGCGTGATGCCAGGACCCATTAGTCTTCTGACTACCAGTGGTCTATGACACTGATTAAGGTTTACAGCTGATTCACAGAAAACAAAACACAGTGGTGGTGCACGACTCAAATCCTGTCAGCAGCACTTTCTACTTCTCCTGTTGGTCTAAGGCGAAATATGTCAGCACTGCTCCAAGAGTTTACTTGGAGGTTTTCACTCCTTATTCCAAGAGAATCTCATAAAATCTGCCCACTGAACAATGATTTGATCTAAAAATGCAATTTAAAGTTATATTCTGCAACAATGAGAGCTAATTTGTCCGTGTGTAAATATGCATGTAATCTCACTTTGTAATTCCCTCCAGCCGTTGGTTTTGGTTTGCAATCCAGCTGCTCAACTCAGAGCAGCAAGAATTCAGAGAGGCCTATTAAAAAGAAGCATGTTCCCTGGGTTTGTTTGTTTTTCACTGGAGGAAAAAAAATGATTATCCTAATAATTTTCAGATGGCTGAGCAGTTTATGATTGAAGCTTGTAATTTCTGATGTTAAGTGACACCCCATTGCTTTCAAGATGGGGTTTACAGCTTTTCAACAAGCATCACTACCTTCGTGGCAATTAAGAGGACACAATCCCCTGAAGGAGGACAGTCAACCATTGGTTAACAGAGAGCTGATGCTGTGTCTGATATGTTTTTGCCAAGACTGTCGGCAGCAGCATGATATGATCAAAGGGGAAGGTGGAGGTGTGGCATCCTTTTGTGGAGGACATTTTTTTACGCTTACGCTTTAAGAACAATAAACCGCGAGACCCAGCTTGTTTAATTTCAAATCAATCTTTCCCTAATTTGACCTTTTTAAATTCAGGAAAAAAAACCAAAAGCAAACCTGCACCTACATGTCCAAAAGTGACATCTGATGAAAAGTAGAGTCATTAGAAAGCAGCAGGATACACATTTCTATTAGCAGCATCCATTGAAGGACATGCAATTACTTGCAGGGATTTGCACACTTCCCCAATGCCTCCCTGACCTCCGTGCAGTGTGCTTAAGCAGGGCCCCTGAGAACAGTTTGACAACAACATTCACTCACTTTATCGCCGTGGGACTACACAGCATCAGCTGCAGGATACAAATTCATAGCATGGGCCATATCTTGCATAAGACCCTAAAATTCATTTTAAAACCACCACCACAAATTAGCTCCAACAGAAAGTAACCAGCAAGCTCCAGAGGCTGTTGGAGGTTTCATAAGGGGAAAAAAGATCCCAGGGAGAGAGAGAGAGAGAGTAAAAATATAAAAACGATGGACAAGCCTTTTCAAAAAGTCATTTCCTTGCACTTGGACTTTATAATACAAAGCTAAGCCAAAATCTCTTTCTTTCTTTTAAGATTGAAAGTCACATCTGTATCAAATGCCCTGCAGGTTTGATGGTGGACTGTGTAAGCTGATCCTCTGCATTTATGGAGCCTACCAAAAAAGGATTCAAAGCAATCTCCCGGAGCTTGGCTAAAAGGAGAAGTCGACAAAAAAAAAAAAAACCTGCCATCGTCTGAATCTCTCTGCAGAGGGGGGGAGGGAGGGAGGGGGCGGTGAACGGAAACAGAGAACGGAACTGAGGTAGCTCATTTAACTTTTGTCTGTAAAAAGGTGTGGGTCTACAGGTGTGATGGAGGTGATGAACGTCTCCCTGCTCACGACCAGTGGAGTACACTGTCTGTCTGATTTACAGTAACCAGAGTCGTTATCTTGTGACTGAGTGCCGCCAGCAAACAATCCATGCTGCTTCCCTGCTTTGCATTCATTTTTCATGACCTAATTTCCAGAGTACGTTTCATGCCACTCAATATTTCATAAGAATTATAAGGGAAATGAGTCATATTTACTATCTGGCACTGTGGGTGAGCACTCCCCCAAAAAACTACAGCAATTCCATGAAGAGTTTCATCACAGGTTCTCTGGGACAAATAAAATCATCTTTAATGGTTTTGTGATGGTTTCATGTTTATTATTTTTATGAGTTTATCGTTTGCATGAAAAGCAAATGCCAGATGATTTTAAAAACTGTTTCAGGCACACAGTGTGTGTTTGTGTTTATGTTATGTTGGTCACAAAGTGAGAACGGCACTGCCAATGGCGTGTGGATGAATGTGTGGAATCGGAGATGACAAGCAATGACTAGTTACACTAATTTCCCCCAGCGCTCACAGCGTCCACATGCAAAGACACAAATACACACTCAAAGGACACATTCTATTGCTCATGTGCATCCTTTCCCCCCGGCTGAACATCATGCAGCCCAGTCCTCGCACAAGGTTCCCGAGGCCTCCCGGTCAGCCCACCTTCCTCTGACTGGAAATGGCCTTTATCAGAGCTCCCACCTCCTGCCCCATGTGACCATGTGTCGTGGAGCATCACCCGCCAAGCAAGACGGCGCGGCACCCGCAGCGCTCCGTGGGAATCACCTCTTGTCTGCTTGGTCAGGGGGCGCTGCCATATGGTCAAACCCTTCATTTTTTGCTGATATTCTCCATCACCTCGTCTGGTGCTGTCACTCTGCCTATCTGCTGCTGTCACTATGTGGGATTCGGGACATTATGACACTTTATTAGCCTAATTGAGGAGGCTGTCAGGTTGGCCCCTGATTCACCTGTCACTGATACGTGTAACCTGATTGAACCACTGCTTCCACTGCTTCACCCAATACTTACCGTACTCAGGGGGGACACTTCGGCTCTCTAGCTGCCATGTCACATCAGGAACCAGCCGAGCAAAGAAAAAAATATCACAGGTTATTCCCTACAGCACTCAGGTTGTGCTGACGCTTTCAAGACCAAGTCGCCACATACAAAACATTTTTAAACATGTTTTTTTTTTCTCCACCAAGGAGGTTATGTTTTCACTGCTGTTTGGCTATCTGTTAAAGGTTCAGTGTGTAGAATCTAGTGACCTCTAGTGGTGGAGTTGCATGTTGAAGCTGAATACCTCTCAGCTCACCCTCCCCTTCCAAACATGAAAGAGAACCTGTGGTATTCTTCAGATGTAAAGTTAGGACTACTATAAAAAACATATTGACCTCTGTAGAGAAGGACCTGCTCCCGATGTAAATGTAAAGTATTTCAATATAAATCAGATGAAACACACACTAGGATTATTTTATATTCAATTTCTGCCAATAGATCCCTTTCCACACATTTTTACACACTGCAATGCAACAGGATTACACAAAAACTAATAAAACTTAAACCGGTTATTATATGTGCTCACTGAGTGTGTATGACAAAGGTTAACATCAACTCATGCACATAGAGTTAGCACTGTCTCTACAGTGAAACTGTTTCTGTTCATTGAGTTGCCACTGAACATATTCTAACACAACAGTAGAACACCACATCCTGCGAAACCACTTTCACGAGTATGACATGCTGCATATAGGCACCATGATTAAATCATTTTTATACAGTTTATTTTACAGTAGTGTTGCTGATGCATGCACAGTGCGTCTGTCTCTGCTGAAGAGAGGGAGGACTGCTCGTGTTACTGCTTATAATTCTGCACAGTTCATATTTGAAATGAAATTGCAGCCCACTCCTTGTGGAATAACCTCTGGACAGGAATAGAGAGATAATGTGTCTGTGTGCAAAAGAGAAGGATGATACAAAGCCTGAAATGCCGGGTGATTTCACTCATGATGGAAGTTGAGTGGCGATAACAGGAAGTCCTTTCTCTCCAGAGGAAACCGAGGGTTGTTGCTGTAGAAGCAGCTGACCCCGTGGCTTCTGTCGGGAAGGAATGCATGCAGAGCAGACAGACAGAGAGATAAACAGGAGCTCATACAGTAGAGAGGATCACCCCCCCCCCCCCCCCCCCCCAGTGCACACACACACACAAGCTGGCTCTCCCTCCCTCTCTCTCTCACCCACTTACTCAGTATCGTTTCATCTCTCTCTCTCTCCCTCTCCCTCTCTCCCTCTCAGTCGCCGTGCTTAGACGGATGGGGATACACTGCCAAGGAGGACTCTGGTGCAAGAAGAGTGTGTTTCTTTCCCTCTCTTCCGCCTGGCTTCCCTCATGAGCCGCTCGTTCCAGCCCCCGGTCCCGAGGATGAGGAGGATCTATTTGTGAGGAAGACGCAGCAAAGGAGGAGAGAACAAGGAGCAACAGGGTGGTGAATTTATCCGATCAGGAGTGAGCGAGAAGATCTTTTTCTTCTTCTCCAGGCTCGACCAAGGTTAGTGAGGAAAAGCACTTATCTCTAAAACAAACACTGTTGTTATTGGTTCACCCTCTGATCTTTACTTTGTTATGTCTGACAATACATTTTCCACTCCAAGCCTTTCATATGCATGTGCTTTACATCCCTAAGTGTGTATTAGGGCTTAAATGGAATATCCTCGTGGAGTAGTCCTCTTTAATTGAGAGCAGCTTCTTTCTAAAAATTTCTCACAAACGCCCTTATTTACATTTTACAGATATTTATTTTCATGCAGTACGTAGGTTGGTGAAGTTTTACTCAACAGTACTGTGTGATTTCTCAAAGGTACAGTGTGGTTCTCAGGTGAAGTCTCTTCCTTGGAGAGGTAGCAGAGAGGGAGCCGCAGGAAAAGGACACCTCGCTCTCATCGCCGCTCCTCAGCCGTCACTTTACACAGGAGGCAATTAAGCAGGATTGGCAGCCGGCGCTGCTGGTAACTTGGAAACAGGCGTGTGGGAGACGCATGGTGGCACATGATGGGAAATAGGGAGAGAGGAGAAGAGGAGAAAGGAGATTCCCTTTGTTCATTCACACAAAAGCCTGCTCCTCTGTGAGCAGTCCTCCTCTCACCGTCGGCTCTGTGTGAAAACTGGCCCTGGGGCAGCAGTTGTGATCTTTTTATGATTTTTGCACGACAGTGAACATTGTTCAAATGTGTGTGTGGAGGTGTGTGTGCAGGGAAAGTGTGTTTGCTGGCTGCATGTGTGTTCATGCGCGCACATGGACAGAACCCTCCAGAGTCTCTCTGGCGTAGTGGAGGTAGGGAGTCTCTGAGGTGAGCCGTCATATTTAATTACCACAAGAAGAAGAAATAATTCACACTCAAAACCACCCAGACAAGAAAAATTAATAAAAACCTCATGGCCCCCTTTTCAAATACTGTGAATCTTGGATGAGCACCTCTGTAATTGTTGTGTTAAACAAGCTCCCGGAGGACTCTGCTTTTGTTCAGGTTTTATTTATTTACAGAATGTGAAAAATCCCCCTTTGAAACCAGTAAAGACCCATTCTGCTCATTATGTGACACAAAGCCTCCTCGCAGTCATTTTTCAGCACGGATAAGAAACGAGTGCCTGGAGACGTGGAGGTCTGCAGTGTCAACACAGGGGGAGGCATGGAGGGGCAATTATTCTGGACATTGTGTGTTGAGTGATGTGTCATGAGCCTGAGCCTTAACGTCCATTAATTTCAGTGACGGTGAAGTGGGTTGTGTTTACACAGATACTCCAAAAGTGAAGGTTTTGCTTTTAAAAAGAACCGTTCACAGGCAGAGTTGTGCCGCAAGTGTCCTTCCTTTGTGTTGAGTCTGTACTTTACGTGTGTGTTTGTCACATAATGACAGTCACTTCCATCGGAGTGAACAAACATAAAGGTCAGGAGAGTTGGGCTGTGGCCATCAGTCATCACCAGAGGACTGTTTCCTGTGTCACCTTGTGTCAGGCACACACACGCACGCCCACACACACTCACACACACACACACACACACACAGAGCGGCAGGGACAGTTATGTTGAGTCTATCAATGCCTCACTGACTTTACTGACTAGGAGGAGTCATTGACATTGAGAGCCTGTTAAAGTCTGCTTGCTGCTTGCTGCAGACTTAACACACACATACAGTGTGCATACCCCCCCCCCCCCCAGGTATATGCAAAAATACACACATGCATGCACAATAGCAGAATGACACACACAGCAAGTCTATGGCACACATTGACACCAGGGGAGGCGGAGCGGCGAGAGGCGTCGTGACCGGTGGCTTGGCAGAGGCCCTCAAGGTGAAAATTTAGAGCGAGCAGCATTTCACATTCAGAACAGATGATCAGACTGGTGTTGAAACTGCAAAGTAGCTGGCGGCACACGATGCAGACGATTCTATGGCGGGGGAAGAGTTTTGGTGCCTGAATCAGTCAGAGGAGCAGAGCTGAAATTAATACAACAGTGGTTATCAGCATCTCAAGGATGTTGGTTCTTATCACGCTCCGCACAACCCCAAAGATATCAAAATAAATGGTAACCGCTACACTGAGTAGCATTTTCTGTTCAACTGCCATCACAGTAAACCTAATCCAGCCACATATCTAGACATGTCAGGGTGCAGAGAGAAGAGGTTATTTAGGAGTGAGACCAAACAGGACGTGTTTTCAGAGACTATCTTTGGTCATGGTGAGACTGAAGTGTGTCTCTGGTTTATCACCCCAACACAAGAGAGTTTTCAGCGGGAAGTCGAACATTTTGTCAGCCAGATAACCTTACATTTCTAAATTCCTTTCAATATGTAAATAAATAAACCCCCAAAAAGAAAGTTTTTGGTGCCATTCTACCAAATCTTTTTGAGACATATAATACAAAAGGAAAAAATATAAGGGTCTTTATCATAATTAACATAATCTACTATTATTTTTAACTCTTAATAACTCTTATGTAAACGTTTTTATTGGACCCTCACCCACTGAAATCAACATATTCAGAATTTGCATTGAAGAATCAAAAGTGAGAACAAGACATTCAAACACTAAGTGAACATTACAAACACAAGAAAAGCACACAGGTCAGAGGAGAATAAAAGAAAGTGAGCAAACGTGGTTTTGTGCGTCACCTCTGCTGTAGAGTCAACTGAAGAAAAATCACATTGTGATTAGCTTGACGGATCTTGTGATATGATACAAGATGTCAGTGGGGGAATTTTTAAAATCTTATTTTCTTCTCCTTACAAAACTTGATGTGTGTGGGCTCCTGGAGTTTTGCAGAACTTCTTTATAGACAGAAAGAGAATAGGACTTGGAGAAAAGTCATCAAAACAACAGGACGCCCAGATTCTAAAATATGTATGTTGCTTGATTTAAATAATTGGCTGGACTTTTTTTTTCAGCACAGATTAAAAACAAAAATACACAAAAAAAGGCAAATAACCTAATAATATACAGTGCAGGGGGAGGCAGAAAACCTAATGGGCTTATTTTAAAGTTTCTACCCTAAATGTTATTCAACTTTCACAAAATAAGAAAATACAAAATGATCACGCAGAAAATAATGTGACTATCTATGAAAGTCAGTAATTGAACAGGAACCTCAATTGTGAGTGTGAATGTTACCTCAAATGTACCTCCGACAGCTTTAGAAGACATTGATAGAACAAAATATATAATAAATAAAATGAATACAGAATAAACAGCCAGTTTGAAAGGCCATGGTTGAGCGGCTGTGTGCTCTTTTATTCTCTCGCTGCATCTGAAAACAGATCTGAAAACAGAGATTTGTTGCATTTCAAAAATCAACAGAAAAGCCTAAAGTGCAGCACAGAGATACTGTACGTCTCTTTGCACATCCACCACAAAGGCTCATGTTTTTCCTTGTGAGCTCACTCATCCCATCGTCTACTGTAACCGCTTCAGTTCCTCCATTGTACATCAGTGCTGTAGCCATTAGAGGCAGGGAACCAGCACTTTGTCCCATTATCCCGTCGATGCTAAATAGGAGTGGCACACTTTGTCGCGGTAACTCTATGCATCCTGACCCCTTTGGGCATAGCTGCAACACTTCTGCTCTCAACTGCCTAACAAGCCAAAACAAAAACATGGCTGCACTTTTTACCCTCCGCCCGCTTCGACTGTTTTCATGATATCTAAACGTCAATGAGTCGAGGTGCATTTATTTTCACCCTCCTCCTCCTCCTCCTCCTCCTCCTCCTCCTCAACACGTGCACGTTCATGGCTTTGAGCATCGCTGCTGTGATTTTGCGGGTGTTTATAAGCGTCTGGGAAACATTTCCTCCTTTAGCACAGCTCCTGAAATGAGAGGAACACGCTGTTTAAATTCATGCACAAGTTCACCCAGTGGCTGCTTTGAATATTAATGTATTGTTTGCTCTGTGTATGCATGTGAATCTCTGGTCAACACTAAGGGAAGAAAAACTACATTGATTCATGCTCTTGTGAGGCTTTTGTCGTATTGACCCAGCTGAAACAGCCAAATCATGCATGAGCGATGTTCACAAAGCGGAAAAAATGTGTTCTTTGGGGAAAATATTTACTGGAGTGGCACTCTCATGCAAATTAGTATCTATGTTTTTTTTTTTGACCACACAGAAATCATGAGCTCCATCTATACACTGTCCTCCTCCCACTGTATTGAATTTCTTGAACACTTGTTAAAAACCTTAACTGGGGGAGAAGGTCCAGGGTCATTTCTCAACGGACAAACTGCTCAGAGAATCAATTTAATATTGACATGCTGTATTGACATTTACATCTTTATGTGTGACCTCACTCTGTGTCATTTCTCATTATTTGGTGTGCCTGCCATCTGACCTTTGACCTCAGCAGCTGAGTCACATTGCTTCCTCCTTGACCCATGTGTAACCTCCAGTTGACTAATTGCCCTGCATCGTCTCAAAGATCGGTGTTGACCGATCAACCCAATCATTGTTTTAAAAGTACAAATGTATACAATATTTTCTAAAAGAGACATAAAACTGCTATTATTAATAATCTCCACTAGAATTTGAAATATAGTTCTGATAGTTTGAAACATAGACTGTGTACAAATATTCTCTGACGACTTCTTTGACTTTTCAGTTGAGTCCTTGTCCCTCTGGAGTAGACAGGAATTATGACCTAGACCTCAGCCATCCACCAGGTGGCGATCAAGACGATTTGGCTTCACTTTTGGGGAGCATTCATGTCGGCCATCTTTTCATAACGTTTAGGGTTGAAATTTAGCTAATTAATATGACTTCATAGTGACTGATGCAAAGGTCAATGGGATCTAACAGGTTAAGATCAGTGCCCACTGTACATGACAGCTTTCAGCTTGAGGTAATCAAAGGATAAGACCGACTCTGTGTCTTTGTAGAGCGGCTGGTGCTGATTCGTCTCGTAAAAGAGCAACAGAACTGGAAAACGGTATAATCAAAGACACACAGCTCTTGATTTCATCTGTGGTATAAGAAGCAAATACTGCTTATTGAAGGTGCCACGTTGGATTCCTGATGCCTCAACAGAGTCTCAAAAAGCACACGGTCCATTAAGTTCTCTGCTGACCTAGCATTACAAAGTTGTAAAAATGACTGTATAATGTATACTTTAGAATTGCTTCAGAGTTAAAAAAAAAATACTGAAAGAGGCCAAATGAGAAAGAACAAGCCGTACACCTACAAATCCTACAAGACGGACTGTTTATAAAGATGGGCAAAAGGACTGCTCCCCAAAGGTGAAGTCAAAGAGTCTTAAACGCCCCCTGTTGGCTGGCTGCATTATAGTTCATCAACCCGACCTCCTCTATGTTTGTGGATGGAACACAGTTTAAACGAAATAGTCAAAGTACATGACAAATCTATTTCTCTCAAAAATGGGTTTTGTACTTTTAGGAAGTTCTCATCACACTGAAGTATTTTCAAGTGTTAATATTTCCAGTAAGATTAGTTTTAATTTGTCATTTGATTCATTAAAAAACTGGGTGAAATGTCATGATTGACAGACAAGACTTACTCACAATTGTTCGAGCATATGTATCGGTGGGATCTTGATATCGCAGCTTCATCCCTGAGCGCAGCTACGTCTTTGGCGCAAGATAGCTGCATTCGTGTGTGGGGTGTTTTGGCTCCATCTTTTAATACAGTCTGTACTGACAGACTAGACTAGACTGTATTTAAAGATGGAACAACATTTTTTAACAACAAACGTAGTAGGTCACACATTTGTCTGACCTCCCTGACCCGAGATGCAGGGGGAGTGGACGAAGGGTTAAAGCACTGGGGGTTCATTTCTGAGCCTGAGACGCAGCAGAGCCCCTGTCACTTTAGCTCAGCCTTGCTATGTAGAGAAAAAGCTTTTATCACCAGATAAGAGCAGCATGTTGAGGTAACTGCTTAAATGCATCTGCAATGTCAATAAGAATTGGCAAGTTAAAGGACCCAAGGAGCAGCTGAGAATGTATCATCTAGACGAGCATGTAAGATGCTCACTTTATTCTTTAAATTCATTTTTTTTAGGTTATAAGGAACATCTCTGTTCTGTGTTTACGTTGTGTGTGGGGTATTTTTTTCCTGGATGGATGATGAATGAAAAAAGCTGTCTGAACAGGGGAGTTGATTCTTGATGTTCAGAAACAGTAAATACAAAAAAGCCTACTTTCAAAGGTCCTCTTACAAGCGTTCTGAGTTTTCAGCCATACTTCATAGTTTTAATTTAATGAATATAAATGAAATGTAAAATCCCGCTCAAATTTCTCAGCATAGAATTTCATACGAGACTGTGAGATACAGGTACAAAAAATTGATAAAGCAAGAGGACTGTGGAGGAGATCTTTTCCATTGCATTTGTTTGTTATTCAGTTAGATGACTCTACTTCGAGCTATTCTAGTCAATCTATTTATTGATTAGAAGTTCAGCAGGTAAATCAAAATCCTGTGCTTACAGCCTTTGAATTTTTTTGGACTTTCTCAGTTTCTTATGAGAGAATATTTACAAGGACTGTTGTTCGATAAAATAACTTAAGAGCTAATCACCTTGGAAGCGTGACAAATTGGGATGGATATTTGTCACGTTTTTGAATTGTTTGACCAAGAAGCATCGAAACCAAAACAAAAAGACAGATAAAGAGGACAATTGTTAGTGGCAGCCTTATTATCTTCTTTTCCTTCTTACCTAATTACAATAAATGGACTTGTTCGTGGAGGCAGGAGAAGCATGAACGCAGGTGAAAGTTGTCTGCGTCAATAGGAGATTGAGCTCTTGTCTCCTTAAGTCAGCCGCCACTGAGCCAGAGGCTTCACATATTCAGAAATTCACATTATAGGGGTTGTGAACTCATGCTCTGTATATACGTATGAACATTAGTCTGTATTGTAGAAACATATATGTGCTCATTACGCTGAGAGATAATGTGCTATATAAAGCCTCACCATAATCCATGAGTCATTACGGCCTAAATGACTATAATTTTTTATTCACCACGTAATGTAATGGCTTACTATAATCCCTCTCTCCAATAATAACTAATCATTTAAATAGACACATTAATCACGTCCACATATTATCAGTGAATAACAGCAGGTAACTCTGCCCGTTGTTCATTTCGATAATAAAAAAAATTCATTCCACAGTCACAGATATATCGGCTCAATGGGACCTTTTTTTACTGGAGACTTCACAGCACTTAGCACAAAGTTGGAATATTAGAGCTCAGAGTTGAACTCACTGGCATTCAGGGAGAATTTGAGTACATAATAGGAAGTTATTATTCACGGCGAATCTGCCAAAAAAAAAGCGCACACCACGGTGAGTTCACTCTCCGTGGGTCAAAACCAGAACAGCCTCATTAAAGAGGTGCAATCCCACCATGACAGCCAGTCAACCAACGCTCTTGTAATGATCGCTGTAACGCATGCACAAACAGTTCCTTGCAATTTTTACGTTTTTTTCTAACAGGCCATATAAACCGGCTGCCATAACACCATTAGCGTTTGGATGTGGTGCAGTGTTTGATCATTATCCGACCCCATCTTAGGTATTCTTGGCAGTGCGCAGTGAAGTTGTGACCTCTGCTCTCTCTGACCCTCTGAGACCTCTTGAAACCTCCTGAGACCTTTTAGGTGTGTGAGAGCTCTGCAGGTCTCCACGGTGTATCGCTCATGGCTATTTCCGGACTATGCTGCTTGGGGTTTTTGTCTGGAGTGTCAAACCTCTCAGGACAGGAGTGTTCCGGGAGGTTATCTGAAGGTTAACGCATCTCACACACTGAATTAAGAGCTTCTATTGATCTTTTTTGGCAGACATGGACAGCTACTTATCAGGATCAGGGTCATTCAGTTTAATCCAGTATGTAATGAGTTATATCCTCAGGATGCATACTGTACACCTGACTGAATATTGATCATAATTGGGCAGCATGTTTTCCCGATATCTCCGGGTAAGATTTCCTCTGCGTAAGACAAGCAGCTTAGGTTAACTGGAAACTTAATTATTCCCTGTAGGAGTGAATGGTTGTTTACCCTGTGATATGCTGGCAAACTGTCCAGGATGCACTCTGCCTATCACCGATATTGACTGGGAGTGGCTCCTGCCCTGCCCACAACCCTCAGTAGAATAAGCAGTATCGATTATCATATGAATTATCACAAGATAAAGTTAGGATAGAGTTTATATTCTCTTTTATTCAGATCTGTCATCCTTTGTTTAGGGGGTTTTCTGCAGCAGTTTCCATTGCTTCCTTTTAAAGCTGGCAAAACTATAAAACTATTTAAAAGATAAATCATCCTGTGCATACAGATTATGATCTAACAGAAGAGTTCAACGAATCTAAAATGTGTCATTATTTCTTTAGCAATCTCTTGCAAGTATGAAGGAATAGAGTGTACAGACAAACAATTTAACGTCCATCATTCACTTTGTCCCTGTTTTGGAGTCACAAGCAGTTTGAGTTCTTGTTACATATTTTCTTTGCAATGCACTTTATACAACAAACTTTAACATATATGCTGCACTTCCGATTGTTCAGATATTTTATTTCTGTCTTGTTTGTTGTGGTGGGGAACACACAACGTTATATTTTTGCACTTCTGGTGCAGTGTTGCCTCAGTTTCTGTGCAAACCTAGAATATTAATACAGGCCATGGGGGAGACAACAAAGACTACTAACCTGCTGCGATGAGCGATGTGCTGTGAGATGCAGTTTTGTCATGCATCACTGTCCGATGTCTTGATTTTCTCTTTCTTTATATTTGAAATTCCCACCAGGCTATTTGTCTTCTGTTAGAAGCTATTTAAATCCAGGGTCAGGCCGATGATGACAGCCAACATTTCCAAGAGAACCCAACTAAGCCCAGAGAGGGAGGGGTGTTAAAGCAAATCCAAACAAACACTTCCTACTTGTGTCTGGGAGACACTGTCATGTCTGTCTGCATCACAGACACCGTGCAGTCCATGGGATTAGCCTCCTAGACCCTGGAGCTAAAGAAGTCCAGCTATTCTGCATGAGTCCCTGTCCCGCTATACCAAAGTGCAGATGTGTTGACAGATGAGGACCTGTGCAGCCTGCAGGCAGCTCAGGCTTTTAATGTTTTGGGCGCTGCTGTGGAACAATTCCTGGAAGGATTCCTGTGGCCTTGAAAGTGACTTAGCTTTGACAGCTCCTGTCTCTCTTTGACATTAAGCAGTCAAATTCACCAAAAACACCCAACCCACCTATCCGCTGGATCCAAGACTGAGTGGTAGAGACGCTGCTCAGGGACAGCAGGCTCCAAAGACAAGCAGGGCAGCCACTCATTCCTACTTTATATTGGTTATAAATCTGTCAACTTTGTATTGGTCAATCAAACAATTATTTAATTCATAAAATGATATACAATTGTAACAATCATCCATTACAATTTCCCAAATCCTAGTGTATCATCTTTAATTTGTTTGTTTTGTCTGATCAGCAGTCTAATTGCTAAAGATATTACACATCCAGAACAGGTTACCAAAGAAGCTCGTACTGAGATTTTTCAAAATTGTATTTCAGTCGCAAACTAATCCTGGATTCAGTGTTTTTATTTGACACCCTATCTTGAAGCAACTCTGAACTAATTATTTGACTTTTATTTATTAATTTGACAAACAGTTTTTTTTAGGTGGCTGCAGAAACAAAACTACACAACACAAAATAATCTTTGGCAGATTTTTCATTTACCTTGAAATTCATCTTGTCAGCCCTTGTGTGGTCTGGCACTCAGGTTGGGAACCACCAGTGACAACTGGACAAACTAAATGAAAAATACAATCAAACCTGATACAATCAAAGGATCCATAATTACCAGATGGCCCTTTTGGTTAAACTGTTTTATCAAATTGGTATATCAAATAATATCGATATACAGAAAAGAGCAGCTAATCTTAACATTCGCTTAAATCAGCTTGAAAACTTGAACTTGATTAATAAATGGTCAAAATTGTCAAATTCAACAATTTTGACAAATTTTGATTTATCAACTGATACCTTAGTTACCAGTAAAAATAGAGAAAATAAGTAGAAACAGCTTTTTTTTCCTACTGTTTAACTAATGTTTTATTAATACATTCATATCCTCTAGGATGTGGAAAGGATCATTTAGCATTAGTATGCTGGATTCATTTATACTGCATCACACGATCTTTGCTCTGTAGATCTGCATTATGTTCGAAATCTTATCCCCCAGCTCACTTTGAGATCTTGACTGTATAATGAATTTGACTTATTAGACTCCAGTAGCTGTCTCATTAGCTGTCTCTCACTCACTGCATGCATATATTTATTGCCAAGAAGTAATTACTAATGAAAGAATTGTACCATTAAATTTCCATTAGGTCAAGAATAGACCTTTTACAATCTACAATACATGATACAAACATCTGGGGTGTGTTAGTGCATTATAATAATCTTTAGAGTATACCAGTATATCCTCAGTGTGACAATGGACTCAGCAGGTCCTGAGGAAGATCCTTAAAAATAACCTACAAAGGGTTTAAAAACATAAACGTGAAATATATCGTTGGATCCATGGGGGGTTCTCTGAGACATACTCCTATAATTTTACGGCCTGCTTTTTGGGATATCAAAATTGATGATGAATTACCGGTGTGAGACAAAGAGAAGGAAGAGGCACGATGGTTTCCATCAACACGACAGCTCCCAGCAGGTAGAAGCACGGGGAGCCTGCTTCCCATCCAGCTTGATTACAGCCCTTCTCTCATCTCCTGCTCATGTTAAGTTAACAAACCACTACAAGTCCAAGGCAGAAACAGACCACCCATACAGGGAGGCCTCCGCCACGCACAATAGCCCGGCTCGTCATGCTGCCATATTTGCCAAACTCTCGAACAACAAGCTCTATGGCAACCCCGCTGTGTAATTCTCTGTTGTCTTTATTTAGAACCGTGCTCACGTGCATTCACCTCAACACACGGTGAGCGCTAATTACTACACGTTACAGCCTCTTCTGTGGTGTAAAAATCTCAGGCGATATCAAGCCACGAGACCAAAGCATGTTGCTGCTCCTGCCTCTGGGCTCTCTTCAGGTTATTTGATCTGGAGAATGTATTCAGGGGACTGATTATATAAATGAAGGAGGAAACCCCCGATCAGTCAAATGTGTGTTTCGGTTCTGCAGCTCTGCTCCCAGTATCGCAGCACAAGTGAACAGGCAGTCATGTAAAAATAAATAAAACATCACAAACAGATATTTAGTTTTGATTTAATTGGCGGTTATGCGCTTGAATCATCAATTTGATTATTTTTACAATGTTCAGATTTTTTTTTACAAATAATTGATCATTTAAGATTTTCTAAAAGATATTTAAAATACCTGCAACTTACCCTTTTGTCTTCATAGACCAGACTCTACGGGCAACTGGTAAACAACTGTTTATATAAAACCTTTCAGGGCAACAAATAAATATGTGTAATCATCATGGGATACATTTCCTTCTTCCAGCCTGTCAGTGCTAAACACAGCAAATCCAATTTAAATCAGCATCATGCAGCCCTGCATTAAAGAGAGAGCCTGGGGTTAGAGCTGGCACTGAGGGCCCATAATAACAGTGTATATAGAATAAATCTTTTTCACAAGTGTAACCTGTGGTCAAACCAAAAGAAATAAATCTAGAGGCAAACAGAAAGAAGATTAGCAAGCTCACTGCAAATACAATGTAAAATATCTTGATTTGCTAATTGTTTTAGTCAGATCGTTTAGAGTTTAAGAATTTGAATCATATCTGGGGAGAAAATGAGTGTTCGTTCAAGGGATTAATGTGCAGGACAATATGTGTGCCTGTGTTTATCAGTTAGATAAGAAGGAGACTAATGAGCGCTGTTGTTGTTGTTCAGAGTCTGTGGCTTTTGTTCTGCTCGGCAGGGCTGATCATTGCATCTGACTATCATGGAAAAAATACTGATTTATGCAAATATGGCAAATATGGCAAGTTATCTATGTATACAGGGACCAAACAGTCGATTTTTAAGATAAGTTAACGCAACACCAGGGGGCGCCATCAAGAATACAAAAAACATTAACTTAGTGATTTATTTTCTTAAAAGAAAACAAAGGACAAATGACATGATTCACTAGTTATCACTAGAACAAATCTCTGAAAGACAACTTTCAAAGCAAAATGACTTAATTGAATCACAGATTGATGATGTGTCTCCACTTCCTCCTACTATCCAGAAATAAACCCCAAACATCCTGGATAAGAACGAGGTTGAGATGATTTGGCGTTATGAAGAGTAGTCATTTCGTCAATGGTGATATTCAGTCTGTGGTCGTCATTGTCTGAATTGGTAGCATGATTTGCAGTGGAGCTCTACTCACTGGTTACTGATAGTTGTAAATACTGCTGTAAATACCTAACTGAAGTCTGATTGAATCTGAGTTAAACATTGTGCCAGATGAACGGTGATGTTAAAGGGAAAAAAAGGGAAAATCATAGTCAGTGACCTCCGAGTTGAGATTTGCACCTCTAATGCTGTTGCTGGCTGAAATTACATGCGACTTTAATGTAGTCTTTGTCACGTGGTATCCACAACTCTACCTGTGACACATGCCATAAAACACAATGTGACCAACCTCAGCCATCTCCGATTGCCTCAGGCTGCCGCTCTGAACTCAGTGAGTATTGTGTGGCACACATTTCACTCCTCCGAGCCAACTATGATCATTATATCACAGCTTTGAACCGTCCAACACGCGCGCATGTGCTAATGGAGCACAGTAGGGCTTTTGAGTGAATCTCTAATGTCATCAAAAGTGAATGAAGCCCAATTTATTATGATGACAGTCAAAGGAAGCATCAGCTAGACTCAGGGCTTATTGCAGCAGAATACTGATTAGTATTGTGATGCATTCCCATCAGCAGACCCAGATATCAGATGCAGTCATTTTGCTGGTGTGCAATCATCCCTCGTGTGAAGTGGGAAGTCTCATCTCTAAACTTTGCTTCACTCCGCATGCTCACAGACTTATGTGTTTTAGTGTGATTGATATAGCACATTAACATGGATTAAGAGCCATTGAGCGTGGCAGTAAGAGTGTGGTTGTGTTCTGTGAGGAAAAGCCAGACCTAATAACGAGGCACAGGGGGTGCATAAACATCCATCAAGATCCGAATCCCCGAGGGGGGGGGGGGGGCCGAGGGCATAAAGAAAACACAACCATTAAGGGCAAACTGTACGTTACATCAGGACTTTGGCTGAGTTACAGCTCACATTGTTATCGTTGACAAAATAAAAAGAAAGTGATGTTGAACTTGTAGTTTTAAATTGTGATGGCTTCAAGACTGCTGTGATTAATCGGCGCAACGTTCTAAATAAATGCGTAATTTATTTTCTTTTATAACAAAAGTTTTTATTTTATACCACCACCTTTTTCCTGCGTCAGTTGTTTAGACTCCAGGCTTTGTTGGCTCCAGTCAATGCTCCAGTTTTAGAAAAGGGCATCGTGTCACTGGCCCGGCTTCGGTCAAAGAACACACAGCAAAGGGCAATGAGTCATCGTGAGCTATTACGATTGAGCAATACAAACAGTGGAAGGAAAAAAAGGCGATATGGCTAATTGGATAGCATTTAGTTTTTCCCTTACATTTAGGTATGGCAGAAATAAATTGAAATGTTGAATAAAATTGGTATTTCTTTGAACATTCTGTCTAACATTGTTAAATAAAAAATGATAATGTAAGAGTCAACAACTATAAAACAGAGGTTCTTTTCCATCATTTTGATGGTTTAATTAAGAATTGTTACATATTATATGTAGTTTTTTTAATTGTCAATATGATCTTTTAAATCATTTAGATTAATCAACAAATTGATGGTTAGCATTTGCTAAATCAAAATCAATACATCAATATCAGGCTAATTAACAATTGCAACATTTGACATATCATTATATAAGTTGATTGAGGTTATCATAATGCAGTCAGAAAGATCTACACCAATCACATGAATGATCTATTTCACCATACTGGGAGAAATAAAAGATAAAACTCAGACCAAAGGTCCCGAATAGATCATTTGAAAAACAAAGTTAAGCTGAAGAAAGTTGTAATGTGGAGTTTGTGCAGACCTGAAAGCCTCTCACATTCGTGTCTCCAGCTGCGATGTGGATAAAAGTGTGCTGTTCGATTCACAGCGGTTGCTTCAGTAATTGGGCACTTCATGTTTCCACCCTCTCCTGGGCAACATCACTGAGTAACATGTTAAACAGTCTCTGCGTTCTCTCACCCCGGGAGTGTGTCAATATTTTAGATATTTTCTCTCGTAACCTTTACATTCACACCGAGCTGTCATGGTCTTTATGTATATTTTAGTTTGATCGAAGATGTAAACACAAAGGAAGTAGACCATCCATCTGTGTTGAATGCATGCAGCTGGGCAGTATGTTCTATTTTCAGAGCACACACTGTGTGCCGTGCCCCGTGTGTGCACGTCTGTGTATTTACAGTACATGTTCTGCTTGGCAACCATCAGCCTCATTACACAAACCCCTTCACACTTACTTGTTTCCCCGCAAACAACTCAGACACAGTGTTGAAGTGAACCTTGCCCTTTTATAGCCTGCACAGCACAGCTCCGGGAGTAATGTGACAGTGATGCTACTTCGCGTAAAAAAAATTGCTGCGCAATGAAGAATTAATGTACATGAAACCCCTGTAAGAAAACAACAGCTGCAGGGGGAGAGGAGTTGGCTCGTGGGGAGATTTGAGAGTATGGGAATCCCTTGTCATTCTGCTCATGTTGTCATCTGACTGTACTGCGACGCTCTCACCAGAAGTGAAAAGAGTGGGAGAAAAAAATATATAAAATGCCACTCTAACAAGTCTCCTGGGACCTCAGCCGCCTGGCTTTCTAAAGAGGGAACAGCTTGTCTGATATAAAATGCTCTGAAAGACTCGCAACAGAAACAGCCCGCTGTGCACCTCGTACATGTTCTGTCCATAGTGACGGTTTTATCTATTGGATTGTTCATGTGCAAACATCAGCCTGCACTGTTACATAAGAAACATGGCAACAAGTAGGAGCTGGAACAAGCACAATAACACTAACTAGCATCGTCACTGACAAGACAACGGGATTCTCTGAGGTGTTTGCACTACTTCAGTTTCTTCCATTACATTTCTGTTTATCCACCAGACCATAATTAAACAGGCACATTCTTTTCAGGAAAGCTTGACTACATATTTATAACTGTAGCTGGAAGCTGCAGCTCAAACAGGGTGAAGACACAGGGGTGTTCAGTTCGTGTGGAGAGACGGTAGAGGTCTTCACAACTCTCTAGGCACTTCTAGGAAACAGAAGCTCATTGTGTCGTTGTGGGTCTCATGTCAGAATATGTGTAACACTCCAAAGATGCTGGCTCGGATCACATGATGATTCTTGATTAACCACTAGACAGAACATAGGGGTTTTATGTGAGGACCAATGTGTTTTGTGAACTGCTGTGTTTGGTTCTGATGGATCATTCTCTTCATTAAATTTCTCCACAGGTCCAGATCTAATCAAGTCCAAAATCTAAAGCTTGCGGAGAACCCTAATTCACAGACCTGCATCACGTGTATGTTTGTGCAGCGTTATGAAATGACAGCTATACTTTCTGTGTGCATCAGCCAGGCATGCAGTTTGTCTGCTTTTCCAGGGGGTGAGGTTAAGCTCTTATTCTAACTCATGGAATATGTCAACCACAAAATGACTTTATTAAATGTCTGGACAGCCGTCCGACCCATTTCAATAACACTTTACCACTATTAAAAACCAATTTGAGAACCCTCAACCATTACATATTTGATATTATGAAATATAAAAAAAGAATTTTTGCAAGTTGACTTTGCAGGAGCCAACGCAATCTCGATGAGTTCTAAATATCAGGCAGGAAAAACACTTCCCATGTGTTCGTATCACAGATCGATTTTCGGAAACGTTTCTTAGAAATTTAATCAGAGGTTGATGATGCAACGTTAAGCTGGACATCATCCAATGCTCTTTTCCGTTCACCCTCTCGACCCTTGTTGTTGCTTTATATATGGTTCCTGCTCTGCTGTGTGCTCCTTCATAATTCAGGACTTGAGTTCTGTAATACTTTGCATGCTGCTCCCACACAGAAGATGTTCACGTTCCTTTGCACATACAGCACACGCCTCTAAAGCCCACGATGGCCTCAGATCACTAGTTGAAAATGAATCATGTCATGAATATGAGTAGTGCAGGTTTAATGGTTTGGAGCAGTGAATGCTTTTTTCAGGGCTGAAATGTGAAGACAAGATAATTTCTACACTATTCCCACTCCCTCCAGCTTCAGCCATGTTCCTCTTTGATACGTGGCTGACACTAATTCAATTAAATGCAAATGCTTCACTGACAAAGTTAGCAGGACATTAGCATAAACATCCTCTTAAACGTATGCAGGGACAGGGAGCGTTTATGTATAATTTCCTCTGGTCCTTTTTGTATAATAAATCAGACTTGGACATGAACAGCAGTTCTCTGAGTTTCCCTGGCAACCCTTACATCGTTTTATCAGTACTGTAGTCTCGGCCATTACATTACTGATGGAATAAATTTGCCAAACAACAGAAACAAGCGTGGCAAAGCAAAATGTGCCCCCGCCCCATTAATCTCACTTAGCATCAGTGTGTGTGTGGTGGGGGGGCAGCAGAGGCTCAAACTGAAACCAAACAGTGATACTCAGGAGGAAGAGGGAGAATTCATCATGTCCTACAAGGCGTCGTTTACAAGTGCTGCTCCTCAGCAGTTCCTCAATTTAAACTCTCCAAACTTTGCTGAAGGTGCAACTTCTGTGTGATTAATTCAATATCTGGTAAACAACACTTCCTCAGGCGCACCATACATTAAGTGGGTTTATTCGATTTTTTGCTTCCAAGCATAGATACAAGTAAAACATCTACTGGCTATTATATGTTGTTTAAATCTCAAAATAGGATAAAGGGATTTTAAGCTTAAAACATTCATAAAACAAAGTGATTCATAAAATAAATACGTTTGTCCGTTCTTTGCTTTGTCTGTATTGTGTGGAAGTTCTGAAATGACGCTTCAGTGAGCATTTTGTGTTCTTACAGAGAAATGTAGTCAAAAGGGAAACTTTGCATTATCAGGGCTGCAACCAACAATAACACTTTATTTTATGGGACTCCAATATTGTATTATGCTTTCTGGAAATACCTGTGCATTATATTATAATACAAATAACTATAATTAACGGTACATTAAATAATTTTTTCTAAAACTATGAAACTAAACTTATCAATTACAGACTCCTGAAATAAAGCCCACCACAATTATTCATTTTATCAATTCATTTCTGACTCAATTACAGAGCAACTGTTTGACTCATTAAATATATACGTTGAAATAGTGAAAAAAGCAAAGCAGCAAATTGTATTAATAGACAAATTGTAACTTGATGTTGTATAGTATATTTGATTAAAACCAGTCAACTGGGAATGAAGGAATTGTTTCATCTCATGGAATTATGATTCCTTATTATTGCCACTATCATTCATTATAACATGCACTTATAAGATGTGGCCTGCACTGATTAATACCTGCCTGTCCTGATCAATATGTCCATAAAATGTGTGTATATGTATACTGTATATATAAATGATGACGTTCAGTTGAAATTTACCTCGTCAAACCATTTTATCACAATAATCAATGTGTATATATAAGTGCAAACTTTTCTCTTATCAAATACAGAGAAACTTTATTCACTACACAAATTAACAACACTACATAATAGCCCCAATGTTGTCAAACTGACCATTCTAATTAAAACTAATGCCCAAGCCTTTCTGTTATGCAAACCAAAGGGACAGCTTTCAGATGCATTCGGGGCCCTCGCTGTCAGACAAGCTGCCCGCACAGTGGGGCGGAACTCCCAGAAAAGTCCAAATTAGATAACTTAATCTTCTATCTATCTGCTTGTCTTGTTCCCATCAGGAGTCCTGACTCCCAGGAACAGCAGCCATGTGAGCGGAGCTGTCCGCGAGCAGATGATGCCCACATCCAGCTAAAACCCAGCAGCTCCCCCCTTCCCTCTTGCTCCTGCACCCTCCCTCCTTCCCACATGAGGACAAGAAGATGACTATCACCAGCCGGCAGTCCTTCAATGTCCTGACGGTCATTTTCCTGCTGCTGTCCACTGCAGGTCTGTACAGTTGCTTATCAGTGAGTCTGCCTGTCTGGACCATCAAATGTTGTTTTTCTTGGTTATAGGAGCCTCCGGAAGCTCAGATACGAGTCAGGGTGAGCTCATATTAGACATGCTACGAGCGGTTTCTACATACTCTCAAAATGTGAGTGTCAGTCAGTTACTGAGTGAGTCACTGGTGAACTAATGAACTAAAAACAGGAAGCGACCCCAAAAGACAGCGTTCTATGGAAAGAAGGAGATCCATGTTGACATCTGATGGCCAGAAGTTAAATCAGACACACTTAACATCAAGGGACTTCGAGACATTTACTGCCAGGAAGAAATAGTGAACTTGGCAGGAAAAGCTCTGAACCTGAGGGGGATCTCTAAATGAGTTCGGTGGAGAACTGGGAAACGAGCACATCACAACCCGAAAGGTACAAACAGAAAGTCCCTGCTAACACACACACTGTCCCTGAGATATGGTGTTTATATTATGCAAGAGGGTGAAGATGACAGCTCAAGTTTGAAAAGGAGAAAATAAAGCACCAGGAAGAGGATTTAGAGTTGGAGGGAGAAAAGAACAGTTCCAGCGTCGGGTTAAACAGCACATTCATAATAACCAGCAGAGTGAAAGTGACGTTAAAGACGACCACATGAAAGATTAACTTAACACCCTGTCCAAGCTTGAAAGGTCGTCCTTCATTCAAGCCAAGCGAAACATTGATCTCTTTTCAAATAACAACTCCTGATGAGAGTTATGTAACTGTGGTGCTGTGAATTCTGGGTGACGGCCAGAGAAGAGATGTAATACCCTGGATTTCTACCATCTTTGGTTGTCAGGAACTACAGGCAGAGAAGTGTGTGTGTGTGGGGGGGGGAATTTAATGAGACACCCTCATTAAATTACAATGATATACAAAAAGAGAATAGCAGAAAATCCTTAGGTTTGAGAAGCTTGAATTATTGTTAATGTCTCAGTAAGTTGATGGTTTTCAATACTTTTTATTTCTTGGTGCTTCATTTGCTCACTCACTCTCGGTTGATGCCCATATTTAGACATTTCTCATGTATTGTACTAACAACAAAATTGTACACAATAAAATATTTTTCATCAGAAAGATACATTTTACCGGTCACAAAAAACCCAGCACCGAACACAAATAACTGAACACTAAATGAATAATAAATACATCATCATCCATGTCACAGAGCAATGTCCTATTGATATGATGTGTGCACTGACTGATGTTCTGATGCTATGTGTCGCTGGCTGCACTCTGAGCTGGAGCCATAGCTCTTTTCAGACCACAGGTTGCAAACAAGAGCAAAGCTGTTTACTATATCCTAAATTTCAAGAGGTGTTAATAAAATTAAGCAGGCAGATTTTGGTTCATTTGCGAAACCGGAGAGTTTCCCTAAACTATTTTCTTTAACCTTTGGCCTTTAATTTAACAATGTGAGTCAATGTTCCAAAGTGTATAAGTGCGTAAAGGCAGTTTGAAATCCATTTTAGCTTAACAGTGGAAAAGAAAAGGGTTAAAGGTTCTAAAAATAATCTTGGGGGTGTTTTGGGCCTAATATTATCAGAATACCAGGTTCCATTCCCTTTAAAAGTCAGGTGTAAATGCATTGTAATGGACGTGGGTGCTAAGATGGGGAAAAGTACATTTGCTATTTAAAGATCATGGATGCTGCATTGGAAAATGTGTCAGTCAGAAACTAGCAAAGACACTTATGTTTATTGACGAAAGGGGGAGATAAATCTAGGCGATGCATTGCACTGCATGTAAGACAGTGCCCGTCAAGTCGATGACTTATCCAGTTCACTTAGAACAATGCTGACCTCCTCTTTAGGTGTGAGGATTTACAGTTCGAATAACATGAGCTGTTGCAGAACCATGTCACTGATTCACCAATATGTAAGGCAAATACAAAGCTCAATCAAAGTCTTCTTTTACTAAATAAGCCGTCCTTTACTTCTAATCATACAGCTTCCTTCAGTACGCCTTCATTCTACCCCTCCTCTGCTAAAGGGAAGATGGGCAGCCACACCAAGCTCATTATAACCTGAGAGATCCCTTTGCCTTTCAAATGCTGACCTGTCGGAAATTAATGAAACGACGTCTATCATCCGCCAGCGTGTCTAGATCCTTCCTCCTGACAATTACTGACTGGTTTTCTACATCTCAATCTTTGTCCTCCCCAACACTGCAGCTCTCTCAGCTCATTACCGGGTGTGTGAGCCCTACTCTGACCACAAGGGGCGCTACCACTTTGGCTTTCACTGCCCGCGCCTGTCAGACAATAAGACCTACATGTTCTGCTGCCACCACAACAACACGGCCTTCAAATACTGCTGCAACGAGAGCGAGTTCCAGATGGTCATGCAGATCAACCTCACCACCACCTCAGATGGATACGCACACAAGTAAGTAACACTCTGCTGCCAGTATAACCCAGTCTGACTCATTTACACTTTCTAACTTCCCTGTTAACCACCGGATTTGTCTCAGTCTCATTTAAGATGTTGGTTTTAGTTGGATTTCTGTTTTTGGAAAAAATTGAAATCTAAGGTGCAGACAAACAGGGTATTTCCTTCTCACCACAGGTGGCCGCACAGCTGTGAATAGGCTACTAGGAAGAGGTCATTATATTCCAGGCATATACCGGATGACCTCCTCTGTGACTTCATTATGTCCTATCAGGCCCTCTGGTGCCCCACACAATTTATCCAAACGTATTGGTTTAATAACAAGTCATGTTGCAATTTTTTTTGTTGCAAGAAAAATAAATTCTAGCTGAATGGTTAGGACGCATACCACATGGGCTCAAATTCCCTGAGCAGCAAGTCCCCTGATTGATTTCCCTCCGGATGGACAATCTGCTGCATGTCATTCCCCATGCTCTCATTTCCTGACGTCTCCACTGTAACCACAGAGGCATAAAATACTGAAACGATTGCAAAAGTAAAAGAAGGAAGAAAACATTGCGTTGCTGCAGAGGATTAAGGGAAAAAAGTAGCTTGTGGTGAATCGTGATAGAATGATAGGATAGAACAGGCAGTTTCAGAGAAGTGACGCCTCCTCGGATCAGATGAAGTCTGCAGACTCACAAACAGTTTCCCTCCATCCACAGTATCACTGCCATTGACACCACTTGCTTCTTGCTCAGAGACTTTCGTTGACATTGATCTCCACCTTCGAAAAGCATTAACATGCAGCACGGAGAGGAGCAGAGGCTGAGAGCGGGACGCCTCCACACGGTAGCTCACAAAGGCAGGTGTTAAGTGTTGGTTATTATGTGAAGTACCACCATGAGTGTGTCATAGAGATTCACACAATAAATACAGGTGCACTTATACAGTATTATTAATAGTAAACTATAAGGTGGCAAGAAACGTCAATATATTCACTATGTGCAGGTTTGTCTGAGTGAAAGACAAAGAAAAACAAGCCTCTCGATCGCTGGGAGCTCTCAATGGGAGGTTGGGGTGACAAAACCACAGCTCTTTGTACAAATGCCTTCCCAGCAGGCCTCTGTCTGGGACGGTTCACACTGCCCTGCAGCCGGTCATGATATTTCATTTTCGTGTCAGATGGCCTGTTGGGCCGCTCTTTGATCCGAGCTCAGCGGAAGATGGAGAGCAGGTTTGATGTTTAACACCGGCCAAGTGAGTTAAACCGACCATTATTCTGCTCCGCACTCACACTGCACGGTGAAAATTGTGTTACAGTTTGAGATTTATTGAAGTATGTGGAGTGAGACGAAGGCCTGTATGGGTTTTTTACAGGTCAATGCATTGTATTTATGGCCTTTTATATATTTACAGAGCAGCCAAAATGATGCAGGGGCCCAATAGATGCAGAATAAAAGTCATCTGAGACCATGTTTTTAAAAAGCAGCAAGAAAAACCACAACCCTTTGACATGATAATCAATTGCATGTGCTTTCCCACATTGAGACGGCTGTTAAAATATTGAATAACACAACATCATTTTAGTTGTGTGGTCCAGATTGATCCCTCAGAACATTGTGCACGTACAGTTTGCTTACCCTGGTTGACCCAACTTTGAAAACCCTGCTGGTTACTCAATTCAACATAACAGACAAACAAACTAGATTTGTGCTAACACAGACACGATGCCGAAAGGTAAATGCTTTTAAACGACAAAAATCTTGGGCATGTAACAAAAGGCACTCAAGTCATTTACTCACTTTATAAATTGCATTGTTGTGGACTCTGATGTACTGATGAACTTGTTGTGTGAATTGACTGGTTGTTTTTGTATTTAACTGATCATGAGGAAACTCTACTGTTTCCTTCCCCCCTTTTTATAGATGTAAATGTTGGAGTTGTCAAAAAAGATTAAGTCTATGAAAAAAATGTGAATTCTTTTGATTTACTGAATAGAAAGCACAAGAAGAGCGTTTCAAAATGTGCCAAGATCACATAAGAGACAGGATTTCCTCCAGAAGAGTTGATTTTGAAGTGACATCTTGTTTAATCTCTTTTAGAGTCAAAATATTTCTTGGGAAAATCATCCAGATGGGACTGAATCGCCTTCAGTTTATCTGATGTTCCCCCAACAAAATGTTCTCAGCATCATAAACAAAGACGTTGCCTTCAGAAATATTAAGTCGCTCTGTTTCTGTCAGAACTCCTGCTGAGTGACCTGGTTTTATGTTATGAATGTGGATTGAGTAAAAGAAAGTACAAATTAAGTCCAGATGGATCATGCAATACATGGTGAAAATGTATGACAGGTGAAAACAAGGAGAACAGATTTTAAGAGGCACAATAAGGAAGCTGAAATGAAATAAATTTTAAAGTATTTTGAGCTAATGAAAGTCTTAAAGTATCTATAAATAGCGAATGGGGCAGATGGAGGTTTCTCTGTGGTTCTCGTCCTTGCCACATGAAGAGCAAACATTCACACCTGGCAGCTCTGTCATAGCCACAGCTTAAGGGTATCTGATGGTAGCTTAGAGCATGTGAAGAGTGGTTATGATCATTTTACCAGATTACACTGTGCTAACACTCTCTGTCTGTCTCCTGAAGTAATTATACTGCCCTGGTCGGCGTGTGGATTTACGGCTTCTTCGTCATGGTGCTGCTGGCGCTGGACTTCCTCTACTACTCAGCCATAAACTACGAGCTGTGCCGGGTCTACCTGGAGAAATGGGGTCTGGGCGGCCGCTGGCTGAAGAAGGCCCGGAGTCAGTGGAACAGGTCAATGCCGGAGGAGAGTGAAGCCCAGACTCCAGCCCAGTCCATGGTGCCCAGCCACTACCAGCCCCGACACAGCCTCCGAGAGGAGAGCCACAGCCCGACGCTCCTGCCCTACAACACATCCACCGCATGGTGAGTCACTGTCTGTCGCATGACCACTGACAACCCGCAGTCCAGTTCACATGTCTGCTGTGGAGCTGCATGAACCAAGATTTGCCTCATAGAACATGTCTGGGTAAATAGCCTTCACAGAAAAGTCTTGATGGAGGAGTTGGTTCTGTATAAATGATCATTAATGAATAATAGACAGGACGCCGCATGAGGCGGTTTATGTTGGTTTGGCCGGGAAATATATTTTCCTTCCTGGGGTAGTGGTAGACAGAGTGTCCACAGGCCCGTTACTAAAAGCATAGTTCCTTGTCGGTCTCGAGCTCTCTGAATTCAACTGGCCCAGTCCCCATTGGTGGTTGCCACAGCAACCGAGGTCGTGGCATAGACCATTAGAGATAGAAGAGATTTTCCAATGAAAGATAGAGGTATAATAAGTATAAAGATTTCTTTTAAATTGTAATTAATATTAGAACACTAAACGTCCTTCACAAACAAGTAGTTCAGCCAGGCTTTTTCTACTATGTAAGACTTAGGAGCGTTTTCAGGACAGGCCGCTGGTACAGGTGAGGTTTTATACTTTAAATTTTTAAACTATTATAATCCAGCATAATTTGTGTGTTATATACTGTTTTATTAATCTTAATCTTCAAGCTAACATAATCTGTTGAGTGACGTGTTGTAAAAGTAGAATATTTGCTTCTGAGATGTGCTGGAGCATTGGTAGTGGAATAGAAGAATTGAGTAGCTAAAATGTAAATACAATAGGAAAGTAAAAGCACCTCAAAACTAATGAATTCAGCTGAACTGTAATGGATTCATGTTTGCACAGGGGAGAGGGGCTGCTCACTGACAGGTCTGTTGTCTCATGTGACGCAGATAAAGAACAAGTTAGAGCCTGCTCTGCATGCAGCTCTACAAAAAAAGATAAAAAATGGTCAATGTTAATATTGTAGCACCACAAGTGAATTTTTTTTTTTAAATCACTGTCTGGAAGAGTGCAGTCTGAATAACAGTTCCTTTCATTTCATTTTAACATTGAGTCTCTTTGTGGCTAATGTTTTTTCTTGTTGCTCTTGGTTCTCTGTGTGTTATTATGGAGAGCTACATGGCAGAGAGACAGTGTCGACAAGGATACATTTCCCAAAGCCAAAATGGAGGAAACTCAGACTTCAGGCTCTCCATTTACTAGTTTGTTATTAAAAGTGTATTGCTCACATTTAAGCACTCAAACACACATATACACCTGACTACAATGATAATGTTTAATCTTCTATCAACATAGACCAGGGGTTCTCAAACTTTTGCAAGCTGGGCCCCCCCAAAGCTAGTTAGGGGCTTTTATACTCGGAAGCGTACGTGCAACTCGCGTTCAAATGATAACACTCCTCTTTTGATTGGTGGATCAGGAACGAAACAGTATTTGATTTGTTTGTGTCAGTCCAGCCCCTAGCATTTCACGTCGTCTGTCTTTTTTTTTTCTTTTTTTTCTGTGACATTGCGCCCCCCCCCCCCCCCGGAGAGTGCGCGCCCCCCTGACATAGACTGTTTATAAAAATGGACGACATGATTTCCTCCCAAAAGTTAGTCCGAAGTGCCTCGATCGCCACCTGGGGGCTGGCTGTGGTATAGGTCATGAATCCTGCCTCCTCCACATTAGTGGATCGAACATGGACCAAGCTAAAAGGTCAGGGAAAACGTCAATAAGTTTGGTTTCAATTAGTTATTTGATGCTATAAAAACGAGAATAAACATCATGATTGCGAGCTGAGACTGACTCATGATTGGTCGAGGGCTCCCCCCACCATTATGCAAAAGATGAGGGCGTTCATATCTAGGATATTTAAGCTTCGTAGTGGGAGAAAGTAGAGATACATTGTCCATCTTTATATATAGTCTATGGTTAACAATATCAAGAATTTAATCATTTCGATACATGTTTTTTTCTCTGAATAAGTAATAAAGACTTTATCAATATTTTACGAACCCTTCCGCCCACTAACGGACATATTTCTACACAGCATCTGATATGTATTTGTCTTTCATCTGAAAATAGCTGCACTGTCTCCACACGTGACACTTTGGTTAGAGAGAAGTCCTCTTAGTTTTAAGTCTGGCTGTCTCATTAGGGATCTGTCATCATTAATGATTACAAAAGAACAGAATAATGTGAAAGCCTCACTGTCCGCCAGGGGCCCCTCACCCATATTTAACCTGAATGATTCCACTCTGAGTCACATAAGAAACCCTTCACAGAGTTTTCTGTGGAAAAACACCATCTGCTGTCCTGTCAGTTTATCTGTTTATTACCTTTGAGAGCCGTCACAGGCGTCTCAAGGTGTGTTAGACTTTTGATTTGCAACCCCAGGAGTGAACTATAACACACCACTGGGAACTTAGCCGGTGTTCAGACTTGCATTACACAGCCAGACAATCATCAGAGCACAGCTTGGACAAACCTACATTTTTGGGCAGTCAATTTTTCATTCGGGGTTCCCTGTCTCAGGTGCTGTGCCCCCCCGATGTCTGCTTGGGACTTAGAGACTCGCTAGAGGTAGACAACTCTCTCAGGTCATGATAATTTACTGCGAACAGAGATTTGACAAATGGCTCTGAGAAGCAGTGTGGACAGAGGGAGCCTGAGATGGAGGAGCAGGGGTGCTGGAGAAGGGTCCTGGGGCTGCTCTGCTGGTGGAAATGTGGTTAGCTGAGACTCGACACATCCACAGAGCCTCCTCATTAGACACAAAGTCAGTTCACTATGATAGGACTCATCAATCTACACCCTGGCAGAGTTGACCAGCTCAAGCTTAAACTACAGGATGTCTAAAAAAAAAAAGGTATTTAAAACTTCTGCAAGACGCTCAGTGACAAAGTGGGCCTGGGAAATGAGAACACGCTTGTAGCTCTCATGCTAGTCACAGTAATTCATGCATATTGTAGTGACAGAAACTGCTTCAGGATGAGGGGCTGTTTGGAGTAATCGTACATGCAACATCTTTTTTTAACTTTTTAATAAACAGGACAGCATTTACAAAGAACAAAAAATATTCCTGTGTAATCGTTCACTTCTGGGGGAAAAAAGTGACAGATGCTGGGAGCTAAAAACAGTTTCTGGGGCACGATTAGAATAGCGTGCATTTTCACACGGGGAGGCACTTCTCACAGTTCGGTTAATAATAACGCCTTTTCTTGTTAAGTGTAAGTCGCCACGTCAGGTGATTGTGTATGTTTACCACAATCTATGCCGCCCACACTGTGCGTCATGAAATATCCCATGGCTAGTTTGCGGGGGTACAGTATCCCCAGCGAGGATGCTGGGTAACGGCTCAGAAAACTGCGTCCACTAAGTTAAACATCTGCTCGCCATGTGTAAACAGAGATGGGGTCAAGTTGCTCAGCGTCTAAAAACAAACCAGTTGCACAGGAACTCGGGAATCCCACATAAATGGCTACCAGTGCAGCAGAGCAATCCTGAAAAGCAAGTGAAAGTATCATCTCTCCACATGTCGAGATGTGTTTCTTCAGAGAGAGGGCAGCTCCGCATTCAGCATGTGGGAAACCTCTTTACCATATTGCTACCTGAGCAAGATGGTATCTACTGCTGCTGATCTGCTGGGGGGTTTTCAGTGAGGGCAGCTTCGGAAGCAGTTATTACTTTATCTCTGTGAATAACCTTTATTAGTTTCTCCTATTCATGTATTCACCTCAGTTAAAACAAATAAAAGAAGCTCAACTGGTGTCATTTCCTACCAGGGTCTGCTGAGCCTGATATTAATTGTTTATCTTAGGAAGAGCACTTTTTTATGAGCGTGGAATTGCCCGCAGATGAGAGTTTACTCGCAGAGTAATGTGGCTGTCGAAAGGCAGCAGCAGCACAGAACAGGCCTTTTTCACAGCTCAGTCTTTGACAGGTATCGGTAGGTAGGAGAGTAAAGGTGTAAATAATGACATGAATCTCTGTGAGGGGTGAGTGGAGCAGAGCCATATAAATAATATCAGGAACACCTGTGCTTTTCTTACATGTCAAAAATGTCTGCAGTGAAAAAGACAGGATTGTTAGAAAGAGACAGTTTTTGAAAGCAGACTTGTTATTTACAGAAAGTCCAGAGGTCGCAGTTTTTCTCTGTAATAGTGTCTGAAATGGGCAGTGGCCTTTGTGTGCCCTTCCTCTTCAGGCTGTGCTACACAGGGCCGCAAACCAGAGTTACTCTGAGCCAGTGAATACAAATCAGTGGTATCTGTACCCGATGGGGAACTTTGGCAGTGGAACTTTGGCAGTTTAAAGATTGTAGAGTAGCTCAACTGAATCCCCTTTGACACTGGATGGAGCAAAAACACTCTGCCACTAGCATCTGACGTTTTTACTTTCAGTGTGAACGGGCACAATTCCTGGTTTAAACGACTCTGCAGAGGTCGTGGGTAATTATTGGCTTCAATTCCCATCGGCAGTCATAGTGATATGATTCCCAGGCGGACACACTAATCTTTGCCCCTTGGCAACCACAATACTATGATGTGCCTCATGTAGGAAATTAAGGTGTCGCCTCAATCGGGTTCGTCTGCCGCCATCTTAGTCCGTCTCTGTTCAAGCAGCGATCCAACATCATACTACTGCTGCTGAGTTTGAACAAACTGAAATAAAAGATAAAGCTGGGGTTAGGGTTAGTAGGTTGCATTTGAAGACCGTTTAGCACGATTATGCTGTCCCACTGTAGCTAATGAGTCAATGTTTAGAGCGGGACAAACTGGTGACAATCAGGTAATCCCCTGTACACCAGAAAGCCTCATTTCAGCTCTGCCTTTTCAGAGTGCTCGGTCTACAGAGGCCAACATCATCAAAGACCGAGTGGACCAAATCCTCCGAAGGACACAGCCCATGAATTGGGACCTTCATGCACTAGTGTACTCATTTTCAGGCATGTTTGGAACATTGAACATGGCACACTAGAGAAAGAGAAACAGAAGGGCAAACAGGAATCCCCATTTGTTTAGTGTTTTGTGACCTTAAAACATAACCAAATCCATACATTTGGTGTATAACTTAATTGAAAAATAGGTATGAAGGTTTGGCAAGTACATATTTGCATTTAGGAGGAAAAAACACAAAACTAGGATTTGATTTTGAACCAATTTAATACCAGCTGCATGAGATAGCACGAGACACCCCTCAAGGCAGCCTGATCACCACATACTGCAGGAGAGAGCATCAATAACAGTTTGCCAGTATGCAGATGGAAGGCAGAACCACTTGCTGTTGGCCCTTGTTTTCACTCTTATCTCTAAGCTAACCCAACAGCTGCAGGCTCCGGTTAAAAATATTCACCATGCAGACATGAGAGTGGTATTGATCTATTCATCTAATTCTCTGCATGAATAAGCAGTGTTGAACTACTCCTTTTAATCCAGCTTAGAGTCCATTTAAAGTAAAACGTACGGAACATGATGGGTTTTGTTACTGAAGGGGCAGCAGAGCTGAACTGACAGGCCTGTGATGGTACACATCTATTGCACCCAGCTCAGCTCCTTGTTTTAGAAAGGAATATAAACAGACATTTTGGCATTACAGATCTTTAATGGGTCCTTTGAAAACCCTTTAAATGGTAATAAATGTCCATGTTCCTCGAAGCTCCTGCTCTGGTTCCACAAAGCACTCAGCAGCATTTACGCTGCAAAGGTCGTCCACTTTTGCTATTAGGACATTAAAAGTCTGGCCGGCATCCCAGTTTGTGCCAGTCCTCTTAGCCAACTTATCCACCTTTTGCAATTAGTAACACTGGGGAGCAGCAGAATCTTCTGAATATCCCTTTAAAAAGAGCTGGCCGGGAGGATCCACTACATTATCACTTATTTTACAATTCCCTGTGTGGCCTGCCCACTCTGACACTCATAGAACTGCGAGATAGTTTTGATCTGCTGCCGTCAGTGAAGTCTGGGTTCACTGCACATTTTGAATAAATCACATCAGATTTAATAATATTCTGCTCCTTTGCTCACATATTTAGTGGCTAAATTAAAAATGCATTGTCTTGAAGTTGGTTTAAAGCTTTATAGGCAAGTGTTTAGTTTAAAACATGCTAACCATCTAGGTGCCAGCCCATCCCATCTTGCAATACAACTTACTACCTCAAGAGGTGATAATGAGTCACTGTATGAGTCATGGTAATAACGTCCATCTGACCAATCATGACTTAGTCTAAGCCGTCAATAATGATGTTACATCCCATTTTTATAGCATCTTATTAAATAATTAAAACTGCACTTGGATATACATCATGTGATACGAACTGCCTTAAAATGTTATTTGATGTGTACTTGGACTTTACTTTGGTCCAAGTCCCATCCACTAACATAGAGAAGCCAAAGTGTATGACCTATATTGCATCCAGCCACCAGGGGGATGATTTGGCCATACTTTTGGAGGGCTGTCATGTTATCAGACTGTGCACACACTTTATGGTCAATAGCAATAGCAAATGCTTGTGTGTAAGACCTCTTATCTAGGCTGATCATCATCCAGTAGATAATGGTGGGAGAAATAAGATGTTGGACAACATTCAGTGACACTGCTCATAAACCAAAACAGGTCATATAGTCCCTGTAGTGGTTCATAAATGCCTTGGCACCAAGTGGCAGCAGCAGCACATCATGCCGTTCTCCATCCACTCACTCAAGGATGGTAAATTACTGGGACAGCTCAGTTTAGCCAGGAATGGAGCGTTATTTGTGAGGTGGCATGTGCCATCATATTCAAATATTTGGTAACCAATCAATCAATCAAAACTTTATTTATGTAGCACCTTTCAAGCAAAACAATTGCATTTCAAAGTGCTATACAAGTGTATAAAGTGATTGACATGGACAAAAATTAAAAAAAACAAAAAACAATGAGACCAATGCACTTATATATTGTCAAATATCACAAAGTAAATGATAGCAAACACAATAAAATGTTAATAAAACCAGAAAGAGATTATAAGATAGAATGCAACGCATATGTTTTCATCCAGTACAACACTGGCTCCAACTCAGGCATTAGTTTATCAGCGTGATATTGAAAACAGTCTCACATCACTTGGTAACAGATAACAGCAGTTAAACAGCCGCTGGTCTGTCTGCAGAGGAAATGACTTTACACAGGAAACTGAAACAGCAATTGGACTTTTTTACTGGGTCAGTTTTCTGTCAGAGTTTGATCAAAGCAAAGCTCCTGCATATTCACACCCATCCTTGGCTTGCTGTGGTCATAATAGAATTGTACATTATGATATTATTCCTGGCCTGTCTGTCCACAGAGCACCATGCCAAGAGCTTGTCCAATTAAAGCAACACTCTCCATGCGGTATGAGTTAATTAACATCATAGACTCTACAAAGGCAGTCATGCACAGAGTCCTGCTGCAGGCTAAAGGGGAAAAGCTGGGGAGTAGTTTTGCTCTCTGCGAGTTGTAGAATGACTTTTGGCGTAGCCGCGAACCAAAGAGCTCGCTGCAGTTTTTCATGTTTATTTTCGGGCAGGGGTTGTGATCTTTATTTAGATCTGTTTTCTCATGTTAACTGTGCATTTTAGTCATTTTTCTGGAGTGCAATAAAATACCTTATAATCTTAAGAGAACAGTGAGCACAAGCATGAATGTCCTGATGATAAACATTCCTCTGTTCATCTAAGAATGCCAAAAAAAAAAGCAATAAAGTGAGGAAAACTTTTATTTTCCAATTAGCAATGTGGATCTATTATTTTGGGCAACAGAAGTGAGTGCTGCAGATTTTCTTAATAGAGGTGGTGTGAGTTTACGGTTTTTACAAGAATCAAACATTATGAATCAGATAGCTGTTTGAAAAGCAAAGCTGTCCCACTTTATTGGGGTTTTCAGGCCTGGTTTTGAAGCCAATATATTTTCCTATAAAGATCAATAAAGCTCATGAAGCATAAAGTACAGACATTATGATCTGAGGCCGTTTCAGCCGTGCAACTAAAAGCCTCGTGTTGATCCACCAGATTTCTACCAAACATGTTCTTTGGCAATTTGGTAGATTTTGACATTCACATTCAGGATGATTGTACGAGATGTTATTATTGATATATGTGAACAATCTTTTTTCTTTTTCATTTGATCAGCTCTCCTAAGCTTCAACCACACTATGCGGCCTTCATCAGTTTAAGGAGAATGGTAGTTGTTATAGATATGGTTTAGTTGTAAGGGCCGCAACTAACAAATATTTACAGTATCTACAAATCTACAGTTTACTATCATGCAATACTGATAAAAGCGTAACAATTTACCAGAATCAGTTTGAATAGTTCGAGTACATTTTCTCTTAAAGAGCGATCTCTACATCTTTTCAGCTCTTTCATTTGATCTAACTATGGAGTCGAAGTTTTATTACTCCAGTTCTCCATTTATGCTGTTTATTTTCGCAATTTCTCACGGTTGCACCAATGTAGAAAAGATCCAGAAACCAGACTGAAACCAGTCTCACAATCTGCTGCAGAACATTTGTGATCTCTTATCCGTAAATGACCAGTGACACCTCCCTGGCTTTTCCCTTTTTTCAAACTGAGCCTGCGGGACATTGTTAAACCTCTCTCTCCTCTTAGTCACCTGTCATGTCCTCCACTACTGCTGTGAAATAAAGATGTAGTTTAAAGTTTCCGGATACAAGTGGACACTGTCATGAAAACATTCTTGTACAACTACTCTTTCCCCGGTAACAAATGTTTCTGCTCAATTTCTTTCTCTGTCTGTGTTTTGTTTCTGGCAGAGTGATGCTGCGAGTGGATGAGCTGAAGAGTTGCAGCTTCTTGTTCCCTTACATGGCACAGAGGAGCTGCCCCCTCAGACGTCACTCTCTGGACCACAGTTACAAAGACCACTGGTGGGCTAGCCATACTGTAGTGGTTAGAAGTGACTACTGCACCTTTCTAATGAGCACAAATCACCCAAGGACGGACAGAAGCAGGTTGATAAGGAATTTAAGCAGTGAAACACACACACTCAGCTGCTTAAAGATGTTCAGTGATCCCCTGAAACGTTCGCCAAGGCCTGGAGTACCCGCAGTTAAATCCAAGCTCAACTGGATAAACTGTACTGTACTGGCAAGCGAGGAGGCTTGCCTGTTTTTCGACAAAAGAAAAATAAGCTCATCTTTCTAGATATAACATGTTTATTACACTGCTGTGTCAGTTTGTGTTCGGTAGCAGTTAGACACAGTCGTGGTTTATCTATTCGGTGATTTATTTGTGTGAAGTAGTGAGAGAAATATATGAGTGGTTGACATTCAGAACATGTAACAGCTTAGGTCGATGCTGAGCATCTCGCTTAGAGTAGAACGTCTTTTGGTACTCGCTGAAACCAGACACAAAACGTCTCTGCAGCCATGTTGAAAACAGATAATGTTTTGAAATACGTTAGTCTCCTTTCTGCAAAACAAGTTGGTTCCCTCTATTGGAACATGTCTGACAAAGACATGATGCTACACAGTTATGTAAGGTTTTACATTAGGTTCATCATGGTCTCTCTGTGGTTTACAGTGACAGTGAGGAAAAGGAATCCAGGGTCTGAATAAGTCATTTCAACTAAAACATTAATAAGGATCAGGGAAGCCTTCAGCAAAGCAAAGAGTGTTGTGATAAGTTAAACATAACCTCAACCCTTGGCTATGAGTGTAAAAGCCCATTTGAGATGATAAAATATAAAGTAAGTCTGCGACAGTTGACTCTGTAAATTCATCCAAAGACTTGTTTGCCCTTCGTCATCACAGGAGCTGCCTGAAAAGCAGCCCCATTAGCAATATGATGCAAATGATTACACATTATGCGATCTTTCATAAGCTGCACTCTATATCCAACATTGGTAACAGACAATTACAAGTGATTAGCCATAGTGGAAAATGTAAAGAACACATAGAAAATCTCCTTCACTGTCAGCAATAATGTACAGTAGCTTAAGCAAGAGGATGAAATGAGCTGCCAGCCAAACGAGCCCTGGGTATTCAGTGAGATGTAACGCAGAGGCTTCTGAAATGAAGAATAAGTCGGTGAAACAGACGTACAGTGTTCTTGGGTAATGAACTCGTATAGAAAAAGCTCTCCTACCGTCTCTGTGTCAGACTCATGAGAAGAAAAGTTAAAACAATGTTCACATCCTTTAAAGCAAAGCTTCTACTTACATGGTTTCTTAATATAAGCCAATTATTTTCTCAGTAAACCAATCAATAATTTGCTTTAAAAAATGTCGGGAAAATTGCATAAACTTCCCGTTATGATTTGTGATGGATAAAAAACCTAAATATTTATAAATCCTCCTAATTTGGAGCCAGCAAATTTTTTTTTTTTATTGATTATCTTAATATGTGAAAATCTCAATTATTTTCTCAGTTAATCAATTAATTATTTAATCTATAAAATGTGAGAAAATAAAGAAACTTCCTATTATTATTCCTGACATGTGAGTTCAGGTATTCATGAAAGGCTTAGAATCCTGTTGGAACAGACGGAAAATTACTAAAACAATGAATTGATCATTAAAATATAATCGTTAGGAGTTGCAACTAAAGACTAATCAAATTATTGGTTAATTAGTAAGTTATTTTCAAAATTATCTATTGTGCAATGAAGTGTCAGTAAATAGTGAGAAATGCCTGTAACAATTTAACCACCTCAAATTATTCCTTTGTAATGTCCAATATCAAACAGATATTTAATTATCATGTAAGACAAAGAAAAAGAGTGACTTGCACTTAAGGACTGTTTGGGGTGTTGGGTGGTTATGACACGCTGTCCATTCGGTCTAAGCAGAGCAAACAAAGCAGCTGTTGATGCCAGACTGTGTATGAGCGACCTTGTGGAGAGCAGGTGGACAGAAGGTGGGCACAGTACAAGAGAGGGGCCTGATCTCACATCTGTAGTCCAGCAGCTGCCAAGCCTGTACGTGCACTGAATTCTCTAGTCCTTGCACATATAGTGCAAACGTCCTCGTCTAAAGCAAACGGGATAAAGCGTTAATCCTGGCACTGCAGTGGTGGTGGTGGTTGTGGTGGGGGGGTTCCTCTGAGCTGCCTCAAAGGGTCTTGCCTCCATATTTATCTCTCTCTGTTTCATGAAGTGTAAGTGGACCCTAACAGAACTCCAGTTAAGTGGGAGGGGGGGGGGGGGGGGGGGCTGCTGGCCGTCATCCTCGGTTATCAGCAATAATATTAACATTTGCTGAGTATTTAAGAGCGAGTTAATTCCCATTTCAGTGGCATCACGCCATATCACTTTCAGGGCCACAGCACCCGAATGTGTCCGAGGGAGATAATTGGCCTGGAGATCAGCAGCGGCTCTAAATATCACTGCGCTTTGCTATAGCTGCCTTCGAATCCCCCGAGTGTGAACAGCCGAGCAAACAGGGAAGAGAAGTTTGAACAGGTGCAGACGCACTAAGGGGTTTTAATTAGTCCCCGGTGCTGCATTGAATGGGAAAAAATATAATACGTAAGAGATCGTGTCTGGTTTTTCAGGGCGCTTTGCTATGTCTTCTGAAGTGTAGTAAGGCAAAGTAGGTCTGTTATTATCACCAACAAAGTAATAATAAACACATAGGAGAAAATAAAGCTTCATTTCCTTCCTGACGAGCGGTAGCAGGGTCGAAAATGATTCCCTCCAGAAACAAAGGAGGAATCTCTCGCTATAGTTTCTTACAATGTTACAGCTGGGTTTTGTGATGTTTTCTGTTTTGTTGAAAGCAGTCTTGACTCTGGCCTGATGTGATGTAGTACTGTGAATTGTATCAGCTCAACCCTCTTCACCCCAAAAAATAATAAAAAAAATTATATATATAAATAATTAAACTGATGGGGAAAAGCGAGCACACATCTGTTTCAGTCTCTCTCTCTCCAGGTTGTCATGGTAACAGTTGCCTTACAGTTGAATACACACCCGTACACACAGAAGCTTTGTAGTGGTTGATACATCACTTTTCGGGTGTGGTGGTGGGGACGTGCACCACGTTCTGTCTATGTATTCACTACTAGATAGAATGTACCGTTTTCAGTTGGATTGTTATTGCACTTGTTGACTTTGTATTGTCACAACAGGGACGAATAAAGTTTTATCTTTTCCAGTGTGTTTAAATCTCTCTGTGTCAAGTGCTCTTTGGAAAAAACAACACCTTTATTTCATTAAGCCTTTGCAGACCTTGATGTTAGTGAAATGTTATCAGAAAAGTTGAAAATAAAACTCAGTATATCCTTTAATAATATATTCTAAAATGAAAAAGTGTATAAAAGTGCCATTTAATATGTTTTGCTTTACCTACAATGATTTGATATGAAATCAAACTTTATTTAGTTTTGCTTTTAGCCTTCACTTGCTAATTTTATTTATAATTTCTCTATTTCCTATTTTCCACCACATTCACAGTTCTTTTCTGTTGCTTATGATAGTGAGACGGCTGTGTCAATAATGAATAACATTCTATTCTTGATATCATATTTTCAATATCATTTCTTGAATGAAAACAATCGGTTTAATTTTCAAAGTGGCTACACACATATGCTACAGTGGTATGTTGTCCCTTGCAAACAAGTCAGCATCTTCACCAGTGAATCTGTGCAGAAGACAAACAATCAGTATATATTTTTAAATGTTGCACGTTTGGATGTTTAGAGAGTGGTCGTCCTCCAACCATAAGTTTCTAGTGGGGGTTGTAAATTAGTAATTCAGGCATGCTCAAGTTTGGAGCTTATATTAGAGCAGATAAACACACTGTTCAATCAATTTGCGACATGTTTATGCCTCTATGCCGGCAACAGCCAGCGACTGGAGCCTCTATTTCTTCAGGTTGTCCATCCGTCTGTCAGTACGTAGGTCCTGGTGGTCAAAGGTCCAAGCTCAAGGTGTATGTTGAAATATGAACACAGAAACTGCATTGGTTGGCGGAGGCCTACAACCACAGTCAGGTAATTCAAGTCTACAGCTTTTATTGTCTTGACTCAAAAGAATTGTCAATCAATAATCGGTATTCTGTCAATCAGCTTCAAAAACATTTACACATTAGCCTTATTTATTATGCACGTTTTGAAAAGTTTTATTGAACTTCACCTTGTTTCATTCTGGTGTCATATGAAGATTTTAGCTTGAGATTTAAGTTTCAGTCCTGTATTTTCTTTTAGGACGGCAGGTCACAGTGGCCATTTAGCACTGAGTATGAAGATCGATGTCTTTATTGATATTATTGTTGTACTTATATTCACTGCAAATATTCAAACACTGTCCCGTGTGACTCACTCAACTGTTCATGGTAACACCACGTCTCTGAAAATATTTCCAAAAATGATAAGTAGCAGATTTTTCTTAAGGTGCTTTGTCAAATTAATAAAATTTGTAACTTGTGGTTTTCACTTATCACTACACAAAAATTACACACAAACAGCAAACAATTGGACAAAGGAATTGTACATGTCAGATTAAAAGCTTTAATGATCAACAATATTTACTTAAGAACTCAGAAAACAACAAACAAACAACATAAGTGTAGCAGACAATACAGGAATTTAAAAAGGGAAGACCTTTTACTACAATAAATAAATAGTAATAACAACAAAGACTATGAAGCAGCTGTTGTTAAGCATAGGCAGACAATAGAATAGAATATAAATATTTTTTGACCACTCCTAGTGCACGACTCATCTCTGGGGGTTCTTTATAATCGTGTGGTCTGTGTAGTCTTAACCAGGCATTTCCCAAGTCTTGAATAGATAGTTAAATATTTTTTTACACCTTAAAACCCTGGGTCCCTCCACTGTTACAAATTTGCAAACTGGAGCTTGGAGGCAGTAGAAGTCTGAAGGTTGTGTTACATTGACAATTTTGTAATCATGAATCTTTAAAAAAAACATGCCATTAAAACCTGCATGTCATCAGAATCTGGTAGTAATGGTTGACGATGCTGCAGAGCTGTTGCATTGCATGTAGCTCAAACACTTTAAAAGTGCCTGAGCTTATAAAGAGAAATGGAAATGAAAATATAAAAGCTGAAATCAGTTTGTCAATTAAAAAACAAATACATAAAGAATTTCAAAATATAAAATAAATTCTTGAAGTGCAATTACTACAAAATATGTCAGAATAGATGAAGCCACAAGATAGAAAAATCAAGTTGTAATTTAAACGGCAAGAAGTCAATAACGGTTTAGTAATAACTACAGTACTAACTCTTATAAACTGTGCATTATTTCAATTGTGTGCATACTTAGTACAATCTACATCTCTTAAGTGACATTCATTTGTATGCACTATAGCATCAAACATATCTTTATTTCTAGGAAATCCAGTGAGAGGATGTGATGTTTCCTTTCAGACATACACAGAGAAAAAAACTTTTGGCTTTCAGTTAATCGCTGATTTAAGTTCCACACGCAAAGGCAGGATGCATTAAACCGAATCAGATCACCTTCTAAGACATCAAATGTGACTGTAAGGTAAAGTTGTAATTTGCTGTGGAGGATGATAAAAATATATTTTTAGTTGTTCTCCAAAGGCCACTGAACCTCCAGCGTTTAAGAGGCAATTACGCAGGCAAAGTGCTAATTGGTGCGCTGTACATTGTTATTAGCTGTGCACACTGGGATCAGTGTTGTTGAAACTAGTACCAAAAGAAAAAATGTTATGCCTAAATGTCATTGTACGCCTATTTCAGCCCGATCATGTACAGTATCAAAACCCTGAAACCAAATTTTCAATTACACTGGTACTTTCTCTCCTCTGACAAGTGAAAGTTTCTCATTGAAAAATACCTCATTTCATTTCTGTACAGTTGCCATCCTAGTGGTTGTATCCACTTGTTTGCTGGTTTGTTTTTTAAAGAGATGAGATGAAACAAAATATGTTTTTCTTGAAGACTCTAACATTATGTCCACCATTCAAACTATACAGGGTAGCACTCTTATGATGCATAACATTTTAGCATCTACAGAAATAAAGACTTAATATTTCCTGCCATGCCTGGTTATGGTTGTCATTTGTCTTCACAGGAGAACTCTGGGAAATTCTCAAATGAAGAGTAAAATATAGTTATCATTTATTTATTTATCAAATGTTGTCGGCTAAAGGAGAAAAAAGTATTTTCTTTATCAACTGATTAGAAGATACAGAAAGAAAAACATATTTTGTGTGTGAGGGGCTTCAAAGGATTATTTTTTCCATTTAGTCAAACCCCATGACATCACAAGTCTAGTCTCATAAAGCTGCGCTACCTCAAACTGACAGAACCATGTTGAAATAGTGAAATATCACAAAGACATGACGAAAAGAAACTAGGTTGAAAGACAGAACATCAACAGGACGAGTGAGATCTCAACACCTGGTTTCAAACCAGACACCTGCTGCTTCTCACAAGTGTCAAAGTCCCCCAGCAACCCACATGTTTGTTACCAGTTTGTCAAAGTACCTTGAGTTTTCCCATTAAGTTCTGACTTCATATTTTCACCAAACCCTCATCCACCTGTCGATCACCCTGCCAAGGTTCAGCTCGTCACACTGCTCCTTCAAGCTGCCATCTTTCTCCCCCGTTCACTCCATCTGCGTCCTCCTCCTTCCTGTATGCCAGTAACCAACGCTCTTCCCATCTGTGCATATGAAACCAATTACTGCCATCCATCACCATTTAAAAACCATTGTCCGGGTTTCCACATCCTGCTGTTATTGAGGAGCCTGAGATACATCCTGCCAACATCTATTAAAACCCCATTAGGGTTCTTGTCCGTGATGTCCTCGCTGCTTGGGCCGGATCTTCTGTGGCCCTGACGCTGAGTCAAGATCCGTCTGAAGAAGCCCAAAGTGTTTCCGCCAGGATTTCTTCTTTATAGCAGGGGGCAGCAGTTTAATGGGATTATGGGTTTTCCGACAGTCCACTGGCGCAGCAGTGTTCCAGTTAGGGTGCTCCGATCCATTGGGTATACTGATCATTTATCAGCTGATATTTGTTCTGATTAGTTAGATTAGAGATCTCTATGCAGGCCAATCATAGGAGCTAATCTCATTGCATATAACATATTCAACAAAATGGTTTCACTGAGAGGCAGAGATGGAGCGAGACCATTGAGCAACTCAATGCCCGCTCTCAGCTGTTACAGAGACAGGGCCACGGCAAGAACCCTACAGCAAGGACAACATGAAACTGCAGTACATTAAAGGAATTCATGTGTTTTGATCACCAGACACTGTCTATTGAGGAAGATGAAGGCTTTGGGGCGACATTTTTCCCGCTGAAGATCCCACTACACTCTGTCACAGTTTACATGTTTCACTGATATATGTCTGCAGCAGATATAACAAACAGTGTCATGAGGAAGGACAACATCTGAGCTTTAACTTGCCTTCTCCTTGAGAAAGTAGTTGAGTTGCATGTTGTAAAAACACAGATAGCTACATTGTCAGAACAGATTCCCTGACATTGAAACTGAGAACCACTGCTACTGCCGTCCTCGATCCGAAGTGAGAAAACATTAATTTACCAAATAAAAAAAAGGTTGGACAAGACTGTTGTGTGACATTTCCTTTAAATTTTGAATAAATTGCCCTGAAAAAGAAGCATTCAGAGGAGTTAATAAATTTAAATGCAAATTTTGAGTATGTCCGGGCCTTATTTTTGGTGTTTTGTTGACAGGATTAATACACATTATCTGTACATTTGAATATTTGCTGTCCACACCTTCTGATAGCATCCGTAAATGAAATCGTGTGGGGAAAATATTTCAGTGTCTGTGGTCAGAGTCTGCGCAAAGCGGAGAGACAGACACCACTGATGCACAGACAATAGCCAGAAGTTTTTGGGCCGTGATTTTGACAAGATGGTCGATAGGAGGGAGTGGGAAGTATCAGTGACAAACTGAGGGCTGATCTAGCTAACCCCTTCCAACACAAGCTTTAAATATACCTTAAAATAAAGTAAGCGGGACAAATCTACACAACAACCCACGTGATGTACAGCAGCAGGCGAAGACACCTCATCTGAATTATTCATAACTCACAAATACACAATATTTTGAGCAGATAACATTGTGTGAAATGGTGCACTGATAAGCAGCAACTTACTGTTGTATGAGTTGTGGTGTGGCTGAACGTAGAAACGGGAGCTCAGCAGGTAGGATGTAAGCGATATGCTGATATGAAGAATAGTAAAGCGAGCTGTCACATAAACCCACTGCCCTGAGTGGAAAGGGTTCTGTAATGCTCAGCTGAATATGAAGTGTGCTGAGGAAATGTGACCAAAGCCATTGAGCTCCACTGGAAGCCAATATTACAGAGATAGACTTTTGTGAATGATCTATGCGCAGGCAGGTTTATAGCACTAAAGCCAATATACCACACAATGTTATTTTCATCATCACCTGCTGTGTGTGTAGAACCCCAATTTTTTTTTTAAACAAGCAAGAGGGAATTAATATTTAAGATACAAATAAAACCAATTTAGCTGCTGAGTTTTCAAATTTCACCACAATGTAAAACAACAGCATGACAGCATCGTAATGTAATGGGAAACTTCAACAGAGAGAAAGATGTCATTAGTTTTCAGTTAATATCAGTGCACAGATAAACAGCACTTGGAATAAAAAAGAAATAAATGAGTTAAGTCAATATCAAGCTGATCTGATCAGAAAAAATAAAAACAGCCTTTTCACCTCATACGTTACTGATAATTACAAATAAAAACTGACACAACAGGACCAACAGGTGGCGTCACAGAGTACAGAAAGCTTGCAACAAAATGGCAGTTTTGATTTGTGACATGTGACTAATGGTCAACTAACACGTAGATGTGTAGGTGCGATTTTTGGTCCACAACTCCTTCCTAAGATGACAGAACATATTCTGCAGCACGCATTTTAAAGGCTATTTTACCTATAAAGGTGTTTCAATAAAAAAACTAGCTAAATGAGCAAAAAACTGTGCAGGAGTACATAGCTTTACGTAGTTCCATATTTCCAAATAATTTAAATTATTATTATTAATGATAACAATAATCATATTTGAAGTCAATGTAAACTGTGAATTGCAGCCCTGTTGAAGACCAGATGATGATGATGATAGTGGGGATTGCTGCAGCAGCCCCTGCGTTGCATCACTCCATCGATTGGGTCAATGTGTGTTTTTCCACTTTACAGTTTGAACAGGAGCTCGATACAGCAGCTCGCAGATGGTTGAGCCACAATCTTTCTCAGACTGGGGCCATTACCTCCTTACTCCAGTGCACCACAGGAACAATGTGATAAGGACAAACTTGTACAATGAGAGTACTGTATGGACCTTGTATGATCTGCTCTGTATTTATGAGTTTGTGTGTTTGTGACCTCCTGCTTGAGAAGATGACCATGTTTGGTTTCAGCTGCCAAAGCCGCGGCTCACTATAAATACTGAAGATGGCTCAAATTCAGAGGACGTGTTTCCTCCCCAGAGAACCAGTACTATAGCAAAAAAAATAAATGATGGTAAACAGAGCTTACTTTAAATCACTGTTCATTATATCCTAGTAGGTCACATCTCCTAAGAGAGAGTGTGGATATTCAGCGTAATTTATTTTCATTTCTCCTGCTGAAAATACTCTGGGGAGAGGGAGCTAGTTATTTGTGTTCTTATTTTTTAATGGCACATACCGGTGGTGTGTTTTTCTTTTTTAGAGATCAAGGATAAAATGGCAGCAGGCTCAGAGGTTCCTTTACATTCACTTACTGCTCTCAACTTTGAAAGAATCAGATTAGATACAAACGAATTCAAGTTTTACAAGATTGAAAAATAAAAAAGCACAGACCCTGATCGGAAATGACCACTTTTAGCAGCTCGTTCATAATAACATGCAAAGCCACAGGGGATGTTGTGTTGAAATGAAAGAGCCGAGGGATTTCCCCCTCTGCCTCCAGCTCCACAATAAGTGCATTTGAAACATAATCATAACTTCCATTATAATAAGAGTGTAGCAGCACACATGAAACACTTGTGTTTCTTTAAGACTGATGCAAGATCTCATTAGGGACAGAGAAAAATTGAAACAGTCTGATGTGATACCAGATCAAATGCTGTCACTGGGCTGACACGTCATTGGATGTAACATGTGGAAAAAAGCCTCTTTCACTGGTTCATTCAAAACAACAGAGGGGATGACCTTTGACCCCTTAGTATCTGACCTTTGATCACTTGCCATTACTATGCAATGTAGACTGTATATGAATTTGGATGACATGACTGTTTCACAGGGTCTTGATCGCCCCCTAGTGGCTGGCCGTAGTATGGGCCATAAACCCCTTCCCCCCTTTATTGTGATTGGTCAGATTTGTTTTTCTCAAAGAAAGTTTCTGTCATTTAATGTCGTTCTTATAACACTGATATTTTTTCAAGAGGTTGTTTTTCGTTATGTTTGGTTTTAACTTGTTATTTGATGCTATGAAAACATCAAGATTGATGAGACTGACTCCCGATTGGTGGAGCTTGTGTATCAGTGGAACGTTGATACAACAGCTCCGTCCCTCGGTGGCTACTGCACAGACTCTGGCTCCAAATGCACAGGAAGGCAGCGTTCGTGTCCGAGGATATTGTGAAAACAACCAGTTGATCATTAAGGTTTCTTTTGTCTCATTTGGATCGAAGGCAGTTTGATCCCCTGAGCTGTCTGGTGTGAATGACAGACAATTAATCCTTTAATTGTCTTCTTTGCACTTTTTTTCCCTACTCTCTTAATACCAGTGCTGTTACACCATACCAGGTTATTTTACTTAAACAAAAGTGTAAAACTATTATCTGCAGATCAAAAGTAATTATTCTGTAGTGAAATGTGCCCAGTGACTGAGATATTATAACTGTATCTAAATTTTGTTGTTAAAGCACAAATGCTTTTGAAGGATTTCACTGTTGCAGCAGCTCTTAGTAAAACATTTTTTTGGGGACTTGGGGGTCACAAAACATTCTTATAATTTAAGTATGAAAATAAACTGCAGCCGTCACATCCCTTTCTCCTAAAAGTTATACTCCCTCACAACTAAACTGCATTCTCAGGTGCATTTCGTTAAGTAATGTATTCCTCAGGGATTACTTTCTGCAAATCACCTCACTTCTCAGATAAAAAAATTTACCGAAAAATTATAAACCCGAGAGCTGGATTAATAAATGTTTGAGGGGATTGCAAGAAAGTAGGCAAGATAATAAATGGCAAAGATGGGTTGATTATAAAAGAACAACCTATACCTGGGGAGAAAACACATTCCTTACAGAAACATAACGCAGTTTAGTTGTGTAGGAACAGGGTTGCACATACGTGTAATGGGGGAAAAAATACAATATTTCTCTCTGATATGTTGTGGAGTAAAATAAAATGTGAATTCTAAGGTTGAGTAAAATAACCTCAGAACTATATTTGAAATGGATTATTTGTTTTTCCTAAGATATGTAGCTTTAGCGTCTGTCTTTTAGCACAATGTTGTGTATGTAATATTTAGAGGATATCATTTGCCTGATTCCCGTTTAAAGGTAAGTCAGAAATAGATGTAAAAGTCAGCCAGTTATCCATATCTGTGTTTTTATCAGGAACAGATGATAAATATCTTTTTTTGCAATCCCTTCAGACATTTTGACGGCCTCAAGCACAAGTTAGTCATGATTTTGGCTGAGGTACGAGAATTGGGATCAAGTCTGTTGAAATTTGAGTCTAACTCTCTTGTCACACTGATAACTAAAATAAACACAAACACAAAGCAGCAGCAGCAGCAGCAGCAGCAGAGGAGCCTCCAGTTTTTACTCTGCTCTGTTGGCTCTGCTCCTCTTCACGAACAGGGATGCATCTGTTCCGTGTGACAAGGGAGGCAGAGATTACTCATGTTTCCTGTCAACACGGCGGACGGACTCTATTTGTCCACTGGGTCTCTGTGCACAGAGAGACCATTTGTTGTCATCAGAAAACCTCACTCCAGACACTAGAATATTCTCACAGTAGCCTCAAAACAATCTGTTAAATTATACCTGAGATACTCTCAGCACCTTCTGCATAATAGGTAAGAAGTTTTTCTTCTTCATACATTGCAGAGTGGCTGCTACGCTGTTGAGGAGTTAGTACTGGTGCTGTGTCGCCCTAATGGGAGAAGAAGAAGGTGTCGTCATTCGAGCAGAACAGGTTTAATTTAATCCCCTGAAGATTTATCCTGGATTTTATCCGTGTGTGTTCTAATGGATTAGAAAGTGGTGACAGTCAGAGCTCTGACCTTATTAATATGTACGGTGGCTACAAGACATTCATCTTATATGATTTACACTCACTGTCACACTGTCCATCAGTGAAGATGGCCGTCAAAGACGCACAGATGCTTGCACATAGCCATAGATGGTTTTATGATTAATCCAGCTTGTTTCAATATCGTTTTACACATTTTCATAAATGTTATTATTGTGATCTTATCATGGTCACAGGCTTAAAAGTACAAGTATTCACAGTATTTACTCTAATAAGACAGATACAGTAAAGGATGATGCTGTCAGTTATGTCTGAAATATACTTAATAAAAAACGATTACTGATTCAATTAAAAGGCTCAGTTGTCTCATTGTCTGTCTGTCTGTCTATCTGTCTGTCTATCTCTATCTATCTGCATCAAACAAATGAGAGAGCTATATTGTGATCCATGGATATAAACTTTTTGAAATGTCAGGGGTAATGAAATATGAATTAATGTGAGAATGTCACAACCGTAAGACAACTGGAGGGAATAACAAGCGTTAAAGTGTCTGCTGCTGCTCTTTATTGCTGTTGCCCAAATTTCATACATTAACCTTCAGACAAAAACAAAGAATGAACTCTACAGTTTGCTAATACACACACAAACACAACACACACACACACACACACACACACACACACACACACACACACACACACACACACACACACACACACACACAAAATGTCCAGAGAGGCAGTTGTATTTTTTGTATCATTATTTGGAACTAACTTTCTTCTTAACTACACTTCCTTACCACACAAGGTCATTACGTTATCTGGTCAACTTTTTTTTAATCCAACACATAATTTATATATTACGGTTTAATGGAACCACAGCAATTTTTTTTGTCTTTCATTCTCAGTACTTCCCTCCGTGTGCTGCACTATTCATACACTTTTTATTATACATGACAATAGCATTCAGACTAGAGGAGGTCACAGACTGCGGGCAGCAACACAGGAAAGGAGCAGAGAAAGAACATCGTTTATTGAAAAGCCTCCAGCAAAAAGACCCCAGACCCATGTATCACTTCAGAACATGAAGAAAAATATCTTTAAAAAAAATTAAATTGGGTTTGCGTAAACAGTTTATTGTCCTTAAGCTTTCAACAACATCGAAGAGACCCATTATATCATACATTACTTGTGGTGGCACAGCGATAATATATCAACTAATGAATACACAATGTATGTAATATGAAGCAAAATAAATCTTACATTTTGTAAACAAGGACACTGAACCAGCTGATTCCAGACAACAGGTCCACAACAACTGCCAATAACGCAGTGCCCTCCTGAGCCGGACTTTGGGCAAATGCAAGCACAATTTTGCAGTTAAACAAATCAATAGAAAACCCTACTGACGCTCAACCAAGCTTTGGCTTTTTGGACAGTTAACGACTTTGCCGGCTTGGTAGTTTTAGTTTGAATCACCATCATTTTACAAAGTAATCAGTGCTGTAGGCTTGCTGGCGTAGTGACCATAGACTGTAAATCAAAATGAGCACAAGACTTGTTTCCCCAAATTCCCGCCAATATCCTGGATACAAACGCTGTTAGCTTGCGCCAATAGCGTCACTTGGACCCAGAGATTCGGGCAAGGAGCCACGTTATCAAGGTCGTATGATTTTCAAATTTTTACCAATTTGATTTACCAATCGTGAGTCAATCTCAGCTCTCAATCATGGCATTTCACCCTATTTTAACACAGACACCGACGAAGAGGTCGGGAGAGTTTATGATATGAGGCGACGATGGTGTCTGTGTGTTGTCAATTAAATCACATGACAAAGGGAGCCGACTTAAAAAGACGTTTTGGGTTCTCTTTTGGGAGCTATCATTTGTTTCATCTTTATAAACGATCTATGTGACCAGGTTCAAGGCTAAGTGGTGCTAACAGGGTCGCTAGGTGCTGACAAATTGACCTGGTTGAAACTGAATGGGTTTATTTGTACCTTTGGTTTTCTCTGTTTTGAACTCTTCGATTTTTTTGGAAAATATTTGTGTCTTTTCAAAGGTCCTCAGAGCTACTGTGAGTAAAAAGTGTGTCTATTAACTTAGATTTGTATCAACCCTGCTCCAGTATGCTAGGTCGACTGGTGAACGCTACTTAAGCTTCTTGCAAAAACTTGGGTGAGAGGATCAACACAATTTTATGTCACTCTTTGAATAAGAACATTCACAGTATTTGCGACAGATGAAACCACAAGCTGGTCAAACCACCTTTCTTCAGCTCTTTGCACTTCCAGCTCCGGAGCTCCTCTCCGAGCGTCTCTCATTTCTCTTTGTGCTTCTTGAACAGGGCGTACAGGACCTTCAAGGTGGCTTTGACGTCCTGAGAGACAATATCTGTCACACACAAGAAAAACATTCAGCGCATATTCATAAAGCAGCATCAGCTTCCACAAGGCCACTGAGACAGTGAGAATAGGAGGATGCATTAAGCACCATTGGCTTATAACATTAGCTTAAACAAACTATTTTCACAATCCGTCCTCGCAGGTCATAGATCAGGGGGACAGAAAACAACATTAGATGGAAATTAAATCAATATGTCCTTGGTGAGATGAGACCCCAACTAAATTACTCTCCGTTGTGAGATGCACAGAGTGAAGGTGTGTGACATGAAGATTGACTCCATGACGCTTTAACCTAATCATTGCACGCAGCACGCTCCAGTATCAGACCCTGCGTGCTGGGATTCCTTATTCCATCAAACCAATTATGTTGGTAATTAAAAAGATACTAAAAAGCAATTAAATTCGTCATTTGCTCCTGGCTGACATTAATTGTGCCCGTCCTTACATTAACTTTTATCATGTCGGGGATTTATATTACAGGCTATAGTGTAGGGCCGGTAGCTGACATTGTGGGGACGTCTCGGTGATCGGGAAAGGGAGACAGACGCTGAGGGGGAATATACAGCATTTTGTCAATAATGGATCTGCAGGGAAGTGAAGGCGATCCATTTACTATTGATTGATTCACACACTTAGACAAGTGGGTAGCTGACTGAGATAGTCTCTCTCTTTTACTCTTCTCTTCCTGAACTGACTGACTCTATAGACACCAAACATTGCACCAGTATGTGGCTTTGTACAGCTCAGTATAAGCCATGAAGCAATGTTATTCTTCTATTTAAAAAAAAACAATAAAAAGACGATGAAAACGATTCTGAGGTTGCCAAATACTTATCGTCAAATTACAGTAAAATACAAATACATTCTTTCAGCAAAGGGGTGTGTTTCTTTAAAACAATTCAAGACCATAGAACAATTGAGTACAGATGTATTCCTGTTCTATTAATGTATGGTTTAAATGTGGTTTTATTAAGAAAGCAACCTACTGTATATTTATGGCATTTACACTTTTAATATATTTTTTACAGTGTATGCTGTTCAAGCAGCCTTCTGCAGCCTCTGCTCTTCATTGTTTTTTAAAACTGACTACTTGGACATGCTCACATTCAGCCACTAGAGCATCAGTGCTGTTGGCTGATGATTTGTCTTGTAGTGGCTGTTTGTGTTCATTCCTGGTTTTGAGTTCAGTTGATGTGCTCTGGTGTATTGTTCTGCACTGGATTGAAACCAGTTCACATGATCTCTCCATTTCCAAGCTCGAGGTTCCGAGAAGTTAATCCTCACTAAGGGCCTGATTCAATAAGATCCCAAATAAAGAGTGATAAATTGTGTTTGCATTATAACAGATTGCCTGTTTGGTTGGTGGGCGTTTTGCAGGTGATCTAGTAAGCATAATTGGTATAAATGATAACAGGTGCAAACATGGTAGAGGCAATAGTTACTGTTTTTCCGCCATGAAGCGAAATTGAATGCCATGGATTTGTAGGTTTTAGCTGAAGAGGCAAACAAACATGTTCTTGAGCTACAACAAAGAAATATTAATAAAACTAGTACAATTTTACAATTCAACCATTCACATAAAGAAAAGTTTGTTTATAAATGCTGAAAGAAGCAAAGCTAAATAACATAGAACACAAAATAAAGCTGTTGTTAAAAATGTGTTTTTAGATTTTGCGGGTCTGAGTTTGTCGGCCAGGTTGTTCAGGTGTGTGAGCAGCTGAGGCGTTCTTCATTCTTCAAGCAGAATTGCAAAACACTCTCAATCTCAAATGTGAACATTTCACTGCACAGATACAATCAGTCTATTTCTGGGATCTGCCTGATAACTCAAGTGCTCATGAATACAGAAAACATATCTTCTTGCGGACAAACACACACATACGCACACACACATACACACAGTAGATAGTGTATGTTGAGATTAAATCCCTGTGTATCGGCAGGCACCACAGAAACATCGTCCCCTTGGGACCGTCTCTCTTGCTGCTCTTCTAAATGAAAGATGATGACCTCGGACTCAGCCAATCATCCGCAGTGATACTCATGGAGACACCCAACGCACTCATTTATATTCCGCAAGCAATTTCACCTTTCCCTCCGAAACACTCTCCGACCCACACTCCGCCAGGCAGCTGAGATTGAGTCAAACTACCAGAGCGATCCCCCTCCTCACCTGCCACACAAACAGACTCTGGCATTTCCCCATCACTCTGACAGATGCTCCTGATAGAGGATCTCATCTGAATTAGTTTGACGCTGTCGTCTCGAGGCTCCGCTGTTTTTCCTGTAACAATCATTTTACTCACGGAACGTCTGTTTTAGTTTTCTCATCCTCTGTGCCTGGCATTTTAATTCAAGCTAGATCTTAGAGTGTCTGTGCGTGTGTGTGTTTTGTGAGCAACGAGCAAACAGTGATCTTTCTCACCTTGTGGTTTAACACTGGACAGAGTCAGGCCTGTATCATTCAGGAGGTCGAGGGCCAAGGTCACATTGTGCAGCTGAAGATAAGAGACAAACAGGTCCAACAGATAATCACCTTTTGATTTGAGCCATTTAACAAATATGAGGATCACCCAACTAACTCAGATACAATCTGTTACTTGTATATTTCAATACCAGATATAATAATAGATATAATAATATCTGAATTATCTTTGAGTCTCAGCCTCACATGCAAACAAACAAACTCCCCACAGAAAGACATTCACCAAACCAGGACTCCAACCAGTAACTTTGAGACAACAGTCCTAACCATTGTACTTGTATTGTAAAAATAAAATTCATAATGAAGCCAATCTTAATGTATTACACTATATGATGTCCTTTTAAAGAAGTTATGGTGACGTCATTCATACCATGTGATAAATTATTTAGTGATCTATAAAATATATACAGTAGGTCTATAGTTTTAATTCAAAGATCCCTAGTGATTATTTTAGGGTTGTGTGATGTTAAAACTGCCAGATTTAATATATTTCTAGAATCCAATATTCATGCTGATTAAGCTTATATATAATATGTTTATAGCCAGAGATTTTTTAAGTTTTTAAGGAATTTAGAAGTCTAATAAGAACTGTCCAAATGTCTCTGTACAATAAGTCACAAGCTCATCACATGAGTCATAACTTTTTCATTGACTCCTCCTATTGTATCCTACAGTAAAGATAGAATTTTAGTGAGCCATGACTCAGTACTAATTATGCATCTACTTTTATCACGGGGATAGTAAAATATTAATTGTACCACATAATTGAATGTAATGGGCATGATTTTGGATCAGGTTTCAGTTCTGTAGCTCATTATCAACAGAGCTCACAGGGAAATTCAATTAGCTGAATTTGATTAATGGATTGTGTGTATGTCTTCATTTTAATAAAATATCAGCATAAGTGAATTCTGACTGAAATTGGTCATTTATCTTTTACGTGATATTTTTTTGATAAATAAATGAATCAAATATTAAAAACATATCATCTGCGAGCAGAATAATGACGATGATGATGAAGTGTGCGTGTATGTGTGTGTGTGTGTGTGTGTGTGTGTGTGTGCGTGTACGCGAGTGTGGCTGTCCAGTAGAACTCTACCACGTCTCTGCAATGACGTGTCCGTACCATCTCGGAGTGATTGACAGGGGTCAGGTTGAAGTCACAGAGTGGGATGAAGAAGCCTTCTAACTGTCCAATCATCAGCAGCAGGATGACGCCATCGGCAAACTATGCACAGACAAACGCAGGAGGTGAAATCATCTGGGGGGGGAGTGGTTTACTATTCTTTGTTTCCAGCTGCTGCTTCTCTTATCACCTGTTTGTCCAGTTCAGAGACCTGCAGACCCATCGACGACATGGTCTGGTTGACAAAGTGTAAAATTGCCTGAAAATAAAAGGATTTAATTAATACAACTTCAACTTATTTTGATGACATTTTGAGCATCTGGCGACTTCAGTGCATTCAATTAGTCAATTAATAAATGAGCAAAAAAACTGTAAATAAACCCTCAACTAATTTAAAAACTTGCCGAGTTACTTAAAAGACATGTTGGTCAATTTGAAATACATTTACTGGAAGGAGAAGTATTGCGGACATATTCTTGATTTTAATTTGGGTTTGGGTTTACATGCAGCAGTTTTCAGAGAACTCATCTCTTTCCTTTCCTAGACGGGTAGACCACATCCTCCGAAGGAAGCTGCCCCTGAATTAAGACACAGCCAAGGTCGGCCTTGATTTACCTGGCTTTTGTTACGGGGCGTGACAGTCTGGCTGCTCGGTCTGCATTATGCAAATGGTGGGGACTTATGTCATGTGAGATTCAGGAACAGAGGAGCTACCTTAGTCACGGCACCAATGGCTTTTAACCTTACAGAACTTTTACATTCAAAGAAAACTCAAAAAAACAAAAGAAAAAAACTTGAAAAAGCCATTTAGGACTGTGACTATAATGAAGCCCTGGACAATAACAAAAGTTAAGAAAACCATCTGGTCCATTTACAACATGTTCTGGGAATGTTTCTGAATATAAACATTTGAAGCTCGAGTACACTAAACCAAGACAAGTAAGATGTCATTCTGGGCTGTGAAGATTATACTGGACAGACTTGACTATTTTGATATTTTAAAGATGTATAAACGGATTAATTAAAAAAAAATCATAAAAAAACATAGCTCCCTACATATCTGGTCCGTATTGTTAACCCACATTCACAGGCTTTGTATTGCAAGTCAAAGTTAAGCTCACAGCTCTTTGTGTCAGCTGGGATGAGAGTTAAAACCCTAAACTACTTCAGCACTTCTCCTCTCAGTTTTATACCTTCTTCACCGTGTTGACCTTGTGAGCCTCCAGCCTCAGCAGTTGTTCAATGGGATCTTCCCCTGGGAGAGCAGACAGCAGACAGAGACGTGTGTTAGGTCATTGTCGGCTGTAATGCTGTTTGGATGACAGTCAAGATGGTGGCACCGACTCAGCCTCTGACCACTCGTACTCACTTTCAGTACTGCTGAGGGAGTCGGAGCCTGTGTTGCTGTTGGAGAAGCCAAAAATATATGAGCTGAACTGTGAGTTGTTCTCCTCTTCCACAGAACCTCACAGGACAGAAGTCTACTTACTTCGGCCGATCACCTGTCAGGACTTCTGTCTGTACGTCGGATTTGATTCCACCAATGTTGACCTGCAAGGCAAATTAAAGTTTACCATAATTTAACAGAGAGTCCACAAGGTGCATAAAGGACTAGATTCACGATATGATGCAGTGAAGACAGAAGTGCTACAGCTCGTGTTGAAACTCACTTCCAGTGACACGACTTCAACCGTCACATTCGATGGCAAATCCAGTTCAGGCTGGAAACATCTCACCATGGCAACCAGCAAATGAATCGTCGCCAGAAGGTCTTTGTTGTGGATGACTGACAGACAAACAACAGAAGCCACAACATACACACACACACAAACAAGTACTGATATATCATGGACATTTTCATGAAATCCCCAAAATCAAACCTTGTTTTTTATTTTTATGGTAAAAAGCTGCCTCTAGCACTTTTCTATTTTATTGACCACTCATAGTGTTTTACAGCAGAAGTCACATTCACCCATTCACACACACAGTCATACAGCTTGAGGCAGTTTAGGGTTCAGTATGTTGCCCAGGGACCCTTCGGCAAGCAGACTAGAGAGGTTCAAACCATCGCCCTTCTGGTTAGTGGACCATCTGCTCCAACTCCTGAGCCACAGCAATAAACAGCTTTTGCATTTAATGTTTATACTTTAGGATTACTGTACCTCTTTATACCTTTTGTTATTATTAGTGGTGGAGTTTGGAGCTGTTACAACTCCAGATATACTTAGAACAGCTTTTTATCTGTGCCACATTTCACTTGGTCTAGAACTCAACTCACACTATGTAGTATTTTTGTCAGCATGATTATTACTGACTGTGATTATTCAGTAATGATCCTTTTACAAAACAACATGTTGATTATTGTCCCTCTTTTGACAGCAGAGAAGTTTATTAGAGCAACTTGAGTTGATCGAGACACTGTAAATGAATACATCAGTTACTGCTCTGTTGTTGATGCTGCTCAGAGTTTTCACTGTGTTGTTCAAGGCACCAGCAAAACATGGGTGCTACCGGATCAATATGGTGAAATTGAACTACCACAGAATTTGAAGAGAGAAGCATTTTTTTGCCATCTCTCAAAATCTGCCTGAAATCATTCGGTTTGAATCTCCCTGTTTTCCATCCATTTAGAACGAAGCAATTCCCAAAATAAAGTAACAAATTGGAAAAATCTATAGTGTTTTCAAGCTGCTCGGAATCATCTGGTCTGTTTTTGTATCTCAAAATAAGATCGAAGCACCAAGTTGTTGGAGTTGGATTGTTGAAATTCAGAAAGCATGATTTAAAATCAATCAATTATCTGGGTATCTTTATTGTCCTATCAGGTGACGGTGTTTAGTCACACGATCCAGAAGAAGAAAATCAACTGAGCAACCAGAGATGCTGGACTGGATTGAAATTCTCAGTCACAATTGTTGTGGTTATGAATGATTTCTTTGCTACCATAACCAGCACTAGTAAATAATCAACTGAGAGACAATTAAAACAGCATATCCAAACGTTTGCACAATTTATCCTCACCGTAACCCCCCTCAGATGGTCCAAACTAACACGGGACTCTCGAGCTTTAGCACCAAATCCTGTTCTAATGAGAGAGCGTTGCCAGGACCGAACATTTGTTCACTTGTTGCTTCGCTGGTGGAGGCCAGTGAATTTGTATGACTCACGTTGGATGTTCCATTTGATCTGGCTGCCGTCCTGCGGGCCCAGCCTCCTGTCCAACTCCTCCAGGATCAGTTCCAGCTTGCGTATCTGAGCGGCACTGGTCAACGCTAACTCCTCCACAGGCAGATGCACGTCGGCCAACGTGGCTGGAGAAACCAGGAAATGATTATTTGCAAGGTCAGACGTGTGCTGTTGATATTTGAGCTTTCAGAGTTTAGGAAAAACACTCGTTAGTTTTGAATGGTCTAATTAATAAGTGAAAGTGTGTTAGTGTTAAATGTGATCTCATACAAATGTGCATCAACTCACCCAGCAGATGATGAAGCACCAGTCCATCGTACAGATCCTCCTGCAGACTCTGAACCACGATGTGCTCCGGTTTCAAAGTCCCATTGATCCAATCAACTAATGCCTAACAAGACACAATTCATCAAACAGCCAGATACATCAAACACCCTCATCCCCTCTCACACATGTTCTGTTCCCAATGCAGCAGATGAAAACCAGCATGAATCCCTCATTTAAAAAAAAAAATCCTTTCTAATCTATTTTCAGAGATGATATGAGGCTGAGGTAGATGGAAAATGACGCCACGCACTCTGTGCTTCCCCCTGAAAATTATATTATAAAAATAATGATATTTTATTAGACATATTACACCTGCCAGGCTTATATTGGGCTATTTACTCATGCATTGCCACTCACACAAACACTTTGAGCTGCTATCCTTTCCAATCAAAATGTGTTTTAAAGTCGGATCCAGGCGACTGTCTGCTGCTCACTGCTGTTCTCATCTGTCTCCCATCATCTCTGATAATTGTGCTCATTAAAGTTTCATTGATCCTTCCACCTTTTTTTTTTCCCCGCCCTGCATCAGATATTATTCATGCTCCTCACTGCACACACATACATGCAGGCTCTATAATGTATTTTCCCTGTAGGATTTTCCAGCTCACTAAAGACATGCAGGAAGTGTTGGATGTGTGTCACAGTCAATGTTGAATGCAGGACAGAGAGACAGAGGTCTGTCTGTAGATAACAGGAAGTCCTCTCTTACCTGCTTCAGCTTCTCAAGGTCGGGGTCTTTTAGAGACTTCGGCTGAATCAGCTTCCTCTTCTCTCCTGTGTGAAGATAAACAACCTGCACTGTTATTTATACCTCATCAGGGTTGTGACTGTAAGATGAAGCTCCTATGCTACTGTACAGGTATGGTTTACATTTACACTGACCACGTTTCAATCGTATTTGTCCAGTCAGACATTGATTCACTTTAACTTCTATACTATATGAAATCCAAATAGCAGAGTGATGAAATGTGCAGGACTTGTTCAATTCATTACACTTATCATCAAAGAGATGTTTTAGTGTCAAAACCAGTTGAACAAGTATACAAAACGTTGGTAGGGCCATTTGAGGAAAAGGAAACCCTGAGATTTTGAGAATAAAGTTGTAATTTTGTTAGAAAGAAGTTGTAATTTGGGGCTATGGGTCATTTCAGACGGGTGGTCATCAACAGGTCTGTCGCCTTCATTAAAATGAGAAATATGGAGCCTCTTGTTAAGTTGGACTTACGTTTCACAAATAGTGAAATCTGCAAAGTTTTGGCTCATCGGTACAATGTCATCGTACAATCCGACTTTGAAAAGATTATGTTAGAAATTGTCTCTATTCTAAAGAAAGAAACAAATGGACTTGGAGGAAGTTGCCTCTTTTATTGAGGAGGAAGTGTGTGGTAGAGGTCGACTGTAAGACTGTCATTGGTTATGTCATTGTGTTATTTAATGGGTTTCATAGTTTGTCAAGAAACAATGAGATTGGTTCCAGATTTTGATTCCAGGAGTGAAACTGCTGAGCATCATTTTATTTTAACAACTTTATTATATTAAGTCTCAAATTTAAAGTTTGTATTAATTAATTTGATTGAATAATTATCAAATTAAATAATAATTTAAATATATTTATATGGCCTTATCATTTTTACAATGTAAATAATAGATACAAAGAGCTTTTAACCTCTTTCAGCTCTTTGTTTTGATTACACAGCGAACAACTTTACTTTTTAACATGACTTTCAACACTCAGCAGTCTTGTTTCCAGATGCAGTCAGCTGTGTTCTCACAAACAGCTCAGATAAACCCAGAGACTGTCTCACATACACAGTGACCCGCTGCAGCTGAGCTCGCTGGAGAACTGAGCTTTTGAAGAAGCAGATATTTCCCTCAGGAAGTGGTTAGAAACAAAAGCTATTTCAATTCATGAGCTGCACAGAAACACAAATGAATGCTGATGTTTTTCACTGGCTGCAGGAAGTGTAATTACACAACAGTTTGCCTAAGTCAACTGCAACAACTCACAACATAGAGAATGTCAGTGTCGTGTTTAGAGCAGATGGGAACTAACAGATGTTAAAGAGAAACTATTGGACACCAGTGACTGTGATGGTTAGAAAAACACACTCAGTGGCCTGTTTATTAGGCACACCAAATAAAAAGTAACAACAGATTTACATATATTTCTCCGTAATGGAGGTTATAATGTTCTGTAATGCATGTTGTTGTCACTGCATGTTGTTGTACTGTTGAATGAACACAGACGTTATGGTGTGTCTAATATTTAGTCTGTTCCACATTCACACTGAGGCTGGATTAATAATTAACACCTTCTCCTGGTTCTGATATATAAATATTGAAATGTCCACGTCATAACAGTATGGTTTGCCGTGGTGTAAAGACAAATTGTAAAGACAGATTGATTTAACAGGTGAACAAGTGAATCCTGTGACAGGATACTCAGCAGCTCAGTAAATGCATACACACCCTGGAAATACTCAGCGTCCACAGGGTGCTCTTCTCTGTGAGAGTCAAAGATGTCCGCCTCCATCAGTCCTCCTCAAGACGAGTTCTACCTGTCCGAAAACAAACCTGCAGAAGAGTCAGCTGTGCACACCGAGAGAAGAGGAAGCGCTTGGAATTAAACACAGCAGGATGAAGAGCCAGAGAGTCTCTCTCTCTCTCTCTCTCTCTCTCTCTCGCTGTCTTGCTCAGCAGGGCCTCTGTAAGTTTTGTTTCTACCTTTATCTGCTGCAGAGGAGTCACACACTGACCAGAGGCGGAAGCAGTGATTGCACTGACAGAACGTTTTGTCCGTCCAATTTCCGACCCTGTGTGGTGTGAAAGGATTTTTTTTATTGTGACTGGAGGACGTTTTAACTTTCAGAAAAACCCAGAGAAGCAGAGAAGCCAACTGAAACGCAGTCAACTTAAGAGACAAGGATGTTTAGTTTCTAAACTTCCTTTTCTCTTGGTTTTCGATCGGCACAAATAACGGTTCAAGCAGAGCACTGTTGATCCCCGCAGATTTGCAGGGGCTGCACCACCTCTCCCCTCTGAACACGTTGAATCACATGGTCTGGATGGAGCTAAGCAAACACAAAGTAACGCCGGCTGACAGAGCAGCCGTGACCTGGAGCGTGTCAAACTGTTGAGACGACAAATGCTTTTTTTCTCTACTATCTCTCTCTCTCTCTCTCTCTCTGTGTTTTATGTGAGTGTGGCTTCCTTTTTCTGGTGTCGACAGTAACTTTCAAACACGGTCATAGACAAGAAGTCTGAATGAGCTTGAATGAGCTTACCTTCAGCTCTCTGACTTCACAGAATCAGGTGACTTCAGCTGCACAGAGATCCTTTACTGATGTCAAATCCACAAACTGTCAAAACACTGATATGAAACGCTGTGCTCAATCTGAATGGAAGCTCTCGTGCACTCCATTTCAAACCGTGCACGGCTTTGATAGCAAATCACATGGGTCCAAAAGAAGGAAGCTCAAATAAGAGGATGTGGCTGACAAGAAGGTAGCACTTCCTCGGTACAGGCTTTTGCAGCAGGGCGTTCTCTGATAAGGGCGTTTATGTTCTGTGAAGCGTTCCGCGTTCGAGACTTTGATAATAAGCATTTGTCAAGGGGATCTGAAGAAGGAGGACTCTTTGGGATACAAATGTATTGTTTGAAAAACCCACACTTCAGGAGGTGCCGAGAGAAACGTGACATTTGGAGGTCTCAGCAACTCAGGCTCGACTCACACGTCTCCATCTGTGACCGGCCGGATCCGTTTGCTGTCATCTGGTCTCCCCGTTCTCCGATTAACACAGACACACACACACACAAAGACACACACAGACACACACACAGCAACAGTGGGAAGAAATGGATAGAGAGACAGGGACAACCAAACAACAAGCTTTCTGTGCTTGTGCGCGCTGGCCTTGTTGAAGAAAAGAAGAAGGACCTCCCATCTGCCATACAAAAGGGGCAATTTGGTGGATGTGGAGGGTTACCATAGCAACAAAGGGAAGAGACAAGAAAATAAAGGCCTAAAATAAGCCCATAATTACTTTAGCTAAACCCAAATTGCAGGAATTGCCAGTTCCAAAGCCAATCTCGCTCGAAAGCCAAAGCAAATCAAACCTCTCACACAAGTACGGGATGAGATGAAATTCTCCTTCTGTTTGATTCCAGGCATTTATATCTTGATCAAACAAACAGGGGTGAGACATCCAGTGCTGGCCCAGTCTGGATTGACTTATCCACTCGTAATAATTCAGTCTGGCTCTAAAATGCATCCAAGCAAGTCTCCAGGTGGCACTGTGGGTTCCAGGCTTCCCCGGGGACATACTCTGAAAGGCCGGTCCATATGAGGGTACTCTGACCTTTCTCCTGGGAGGACGAGAACACGCCGCACTAAAGGCAGAAGGCAGCAGGAGCAGCTTGTAAATAAGGCCTGGGATGTGGCCTGCACAGTTCAGGGTAAAGAGGAACAGTTTGCAGTTTCCTCAGTTACTCAAAAACAGTTTCAGTATAAATAGCTAACTTTGTACACTACATCACCAGTGGATGTACTGACTGCCTTAAGTTTTGTGCACTGCCTGCAATCTTTTTGTAATCGTCATTGTGTCTTGTGTCTTATTGTTCCTATATAGTTCTATTTTATTTTATTCTTCTTCTATTCTATGCCTTTTACCTGTACTTATTCTGTACTTGGGCCACTATCTTATCATATCTCAAATATGTAGTATATGTATAGTGTAGTTGTAGTAGATAGTTCACCTAAAAATTGAATTCTGCTCAGTTCTGGCCATATGAGCCAAACCCAACTGACTAACAACCCACAGGTTTTAGAGTGTTTTGGATTATTCTGTGTGCATGGGCCAGATATGACTGATAAGAGTAAATAATTATTCATGACTAAATAAAGCATCTGACATAAATCTCAATAACCTGACTTATCTATAAAAACAGGATGTCAAGCTACATTGGTTTAAAGCCAGGTTAATAGTTATACTTTGCAAGTTAATATCCATCAGAAGTTGTTCTATTTGTTTGTCTTTTTTAACTCACAATATTAAATTATCATTTAAAGTTAGAATTTTTTTGTATAAGTTGAACTCCACTCGCCCAAACTCCTACATTGTGGATCTCTTGGGACAGGGAGAGGTGGAAGTGGGTCGCAGTAAATGGTAAAAGGAAAATTGCAGAATACTTCAGTGACTCTGAAATATAAAACCTCTGTGTGTGTGTGATAATAGAAAAGGAGAATAAAGTCTGGGGATTAGTGAACACTTGTGCTGACTGACCGCCTTGGAAATCATGGAGACACGGTAAGAAATGTTTCCTTGGTTTGCATCAGCTGTGACTTTCTCTGGCTGAGGAATTACACATCTGGTGTGAAAGGACAAGAGTTGAATACTTTCAGGTGTTTATCATGCTTATGGTTCATTTTTTTATTTCTAGCAGCCATTTTGGCTCTTATATGTTGTACAGCCAAGCTCCCACCAGATAACTCCTATATTGTGGACCATGGGAGGGACAAAACAAGAGTGTGACCCCCTGCTGTTTGGAGTGCAACAGGTGTTTGATGACAGAGGGATGGTGTCTGTCTCATTCTCGGTCTGTCTATCCATTGTATGTGTTGAAGTCGACTCTGTGATTTCCCAATTTGCAGCTCTGCAGGACGGCAAAGACAATGCTTCAAAGATATAACATGGCTTTTTTTTTAAAATCTGGGTTTGTTTGTTTCTCTGTCGGATTGTCAGCAGGATCACGCAAAATCTACTCAATGAATTACCGCAAAACTTGGTAGAAATGGATGTGGATTTCAGATAAGAATTTTGCTGTGGATCCTGTGATCAGGAGGCGGATTCAGGAATTTTCTTTTCCTTCTGTAACATTGTGAGATGATGGGCATGATGAGGGCGTTTTTAGAAATTCCCCACAGATATATTGCAGCATGGTTGAATTCAAGGGGAACGCTGGACATCGGTGGAGATAAATGCTCTACTTTCTTTTATGTATTCACATTATCATGTTTGTGTATAACTGTTGCTTAGCCCACACTTTGTCCTGTCCCACTGTTCAAAGAGACTACAGAGGTGCTGTAAATAAGTGAATACGCATATTTCCCAAAATGTGAACCATTCTTTTAATATTCATACAAAGCTTTTTTAGATAATATATAATATATAACAACATTTTTATCTTCCTTAAATAATCTGAAGGATATGCAACTGAGTTTCTACATGCTGCCCTCGTATATTTTTTACACACATGTACATTTCTACCTTTAACAGCTGCGTATTGAAATGCAGGGATAAAGGTTGCAGAGTTTCCTGTGTTGCACTTAAGGACAGAAGAAAAAATACTGACATTTAGGGAAGATATAAAACATTCAGAGCCCTTCCCCCTGTGTCTTTTTAAGTCACACATAACGACCTTCAGTCCCAGTCGGCCTCCAGTGTCCAGACTGTAACATTTAACATCGGCACAGTGTTCAGAGTCGTATCAGCAGGCAGCAGCGGACGAGTTCACTCAGAGTTCTTGTAGTTGGTGAACAGGTTGTAGAGAACCCGGAGGGTGGACTTGAGGTTCAGGTTGACAACATCTGTAAAACAGAAATTGAGACAAAGCAGAGATCATTGGAGTGTGCCAAACCTGAACTGCTTGGAGGAGTTTCAGAATATTTAGACCATTGACATGAAAAAAACTGGATCCGTTGAGGAAAGAGAAACTGAGACTCAGGAGAAAAATATTATTTTAAATACGAAGCAGCCTCCGCCGTGTTTTTGGTTGGACGACTTTCCATCAAAGTGCAATTTGTAACTTTGAAAATGAATTGAAGCTCAAATTAGCTCCAAAGATATGATGTATTACTTCTCACCAGTAGAGACTCAAAGGCATGAAAACACTTTGTTCCCTCTCAGTACCATGGTGTTCTACATAAGTGCTTGTTGCTCATTGTAATCTCTCATTACGACCAGGTCTATTTAAAGGGATTCCAGCCAGACACTATTTGTTATAGCGGTGCCACTGCATCAACATCTAAACTAACCTGGCCTAATAGATTAGATTAGATTTCTTTATTTATCCACACAATGGGGAAATTCACTTGTTACAGCAATAAAGGAAAACAGAATTAGAGTAACAGTGCCGAAGCACAAATAAAAAAGATCACAATATGTACACTACTCAGACTACACATAATAAGAGTACAGATAACAGACAGATAACAAACAACCTGCAAAACAGACACTGTGCAAAAGCAGGTGCTGGGGATAAAGTGGAATGATGTAAGTGTTATTGTAATGAAAACAAAAATATTATAAGTAATATTGCAACAGTAGTGACCATGATACAGAAGAATAATTAAAAAGTAAGTGACCATAATATAAATAATACTACAACATAGCATACAGGAAATATAAATAATGCAATGTAACCATTTTAAGTGACCATGATATAAATATAGATGTAAAGTGTTGTAAATAAATATTGTGCATGGTAGTGGACTGAGTAAAACAAAAAATACAAACATAAATAAGAAAAATAAAAATACAAATACAGCTATGGTGAGAGGTTGAGTGGAGCTAGAGATAATCGACAGGGACTACAACATTATCAGGTGGTGCTGGTGTTGTAGAGCATGACTGCGGCCGGGATGAAGGACCTGCGGAACCTCTCCTTCTTACACCGTGGGTGTAACAGTCTGCTGCTGAAGGAGCTGCTCAGGGACCCCACAATGTCATGTAGGGGGTGAGAGGTGTTGCCCATGACGGACGCCAGCTTGGCTAACATCCTTCTGTCCCCCACTTCCTCAATGGAGTCCAGAGGACAGTCCAGGACAGAGCTCGCTCTTCTTATCAGTCTGTTGAGCCTGCTCCTGTCTCTGTCCGTGCTACCCCCCCTCCAGCAGACCACCGCGTAGAAGATGGCTGAGGCCACCACAGAGTCATAAAAAGTCCTGAGGAGAGCCCTGCACACTCCGAAGGACCTCAGCCTCCTCAGCAGATGGAGGCGGCTCTGGCCCTTCTTATAGAGGGCATGTGTGTTGTCCGACCAGTCCAGTTTGTTGTTGAGGTGAACACCCAGGAATTTGTAGCTCTCCACCACCTCTATGTCCAATCCCTGGATGTTCACTGGTGTTAAGTAGGATGCTTTTTTCCGGAAGTTCACGATCATCTCCTTCGTCTTGCTGGTGTTCAGCTGAAGCTGGTTCAGCTCACTCCAGCTGACGAAGTCTGTGATGACCACCCTGTACTCCAGGTCATTCCCCTCCGGAACACATCCAACGATGGCTGTGTCATCAGAGAACTTCTGGATGTGGCAGTGTGTGGTGTTGTGGGTGAAGTCGGAGGTGTAGAGGGTGAAGAGGAAAGGGGAGAGCACCGTACCCTGAGGGGCACCTGTGCTGCAGAGCACCACGTCAGACACACAGTGATGGAGCCTCACATACTGTGGTCTCTTTGTGAGGTAGTCCGTTGTCCATGCAGCCAGGTGTTGGTCCACTCCCACGTTCTCCATCTTCACTTTGAGCAGTGAAGGCTGGATGGAGTTGAATGCACTTGAGAAGTCAAAAAAACATGACCCTCACAGTGTTCCTGCTGTCCTCCAGGTGTAGCAGGGATCTGTGCAGCAGGTAGGTAACTGAGTCGTCCACCCCAATCCCAGGCTGGTAAGCAAACTGCAGGGGGTCCAGCTGTGTGCCCACCAGCAGTCGTAGGTGTCTCAGGATAATCCTCTCCATCGTCTTCATCAGGTGAGAAGTCAAGGCAACTGGCCTGAAGTGGTTTGGCTCCTTGGGGCGTGGCGTCTTCGGCACCGGGACCACACAGGAGGTCTTCCACAGGGCTGGGACTTTCTCCAGGCTCAGGCTTAGATTGAACAAATGCCTGATCACACCACAGAGCTGGTCAGCTGGTAATCTCCTTATCTTGTGCATTCCCCTGTTAGCCCGGCTGACACTGTTGATATCATTAATTGCTCTCTGCTTTCATTTATAATGAGGATGCACAGGCACACAAACCAACGGCTGATCACTAACACATAGACTCTACAGGAAGAGCAGCTATGAAGTGAAAAGCTGTAATGTTTTCACTTACTGGAAAAAACCCTGAATACTTAATTCCCAGATCTGCAACGCTTTTTAAATGACTTTGAAGCGGGAAGCGGGTCGACTTAATCTCTTAAGGTGTTATAGTGTCAGTATAATGAAATGGAGAAATATATAAATAAATAAAGAATAAAAAGAATAGGAATTTTTAAATATATAAAGGCAAACCAAATGTAAATGTGGATGTTTTAAAAGACAAATGCACGTTAAGAGTTAAGTAGTATATAAAATGTGAAGTATCTGTGATAATTATATAAGTACATACAGTTAAAAGGGTAATATACTGTTCAATATACTGGGTAATATATAACAATATAAAGGCTTAACTGTAGTGTTGTAGACGTTAGTCGGATTAACGTCTCTAAACTGAGGTTTGCAGTAATTATACAGAATTTTGGAATTTCTCTGTAAACCACCCAACAAATAAATCCGATTTTAAATCTAAAATGTCACTATAGAATTCTGTGGATTAAAGTGAAAGGCCAAATTGGAGCATTTCCCTGAAGTGACATTACAGCTTGACAGGTTCATTTGTTGAAGTGTATGAAATCATACATCCTGAAGATATGAGTCATTTTCAGTGAGTGCGAAAACACTTCGTACTCTACAAGGACCATGCAGATGATGAAGGGTTGATTACTATAAGGTGCAAGTCTCTGAAAGACAGGGGGAAACACTGACTGTTTTTTTTGTATTACAACATAAAGCCACGTATTTCAATTCTTCTCTCTTCAACAGGGCACAACCTGGACAACACAGTGGAGCTGAAGGCAGTCTAATTTCAGCACCCTCCCTCCGGTGTTAGAGTTTAAAGATAAAGCAAGGTTTCCATCTACTGGCCAAACTTCAGAAGGACAATTACATCAACCGTTCATTGCATTTCTCTCAGTACAAGTCAGACACGTGCTCTCACTCAGTCGCCACGAAAATCTTCTCCGGAAAATTTTATTTGAATGTATTATATCTGATCTTGTAATAATGTGATATATCTCATAGTAAATTACCTTCTGGTCTGGCTTTGGGTTTTTTCAGGCCTCCGTCCTGCATCAGCTCAAAGGCAAACGCCACATTGTGAACCTGAGGGGAAACAAAGCTGAAGATTAACATACTCTCAATTTCATGTACCATCATATTGATTAAAATCTTACAATTTATCAAAGTGGTTTCCCCTGTTGAGGCTGAACTCACCTTCTGTTCAAAGCTCTCAGGGGTGAGGAAGAAGTTGAACAGAGGGACAAAGTAGTCTTCCAGCAACCCCATCAGCAGTATGAGGTACACTCCATCAGCAAACTGGAAACACACACACACACAAAGCATATACATACACTGACGACATTGTATAGATCAGATTTGAATGATATGAATCGGAATATTAAAATCTCCTGGTTAGAATTCTTCAGCAAACCCATTAGATCTCCTACCTGAGATTCCAGCTCAGTCACTTCCAGGTTCAGCTTGTTCAGGTGTTTGTTCACAAAGGTGATGAGCGACTGTTAAAAAGGTGACGAGAATATTAATACCCTTTTTTTCTTTAAGCATAATTATAAAATCTCACATTTCAAGTGGTTATTGAAATGTGATTATCATGTTAATCCTTTATCGTGCAAAGAAAGGAAGTTTATTTTATTTACCGTTTTGACAACGTTGAGCTTGTCAGGTGCATGATCCAACAAGGTGTCAAACGCATCCCTCTCTGTTGTAGAGAAGCGAGGATTCAAAGATATTGGATACGTAAATTAATATTTATAACAATATCTGTTTTTGTAAATATAAGTCTACAGGCAGCAGGCAGCTAATTCAGCTTAGCATAAAGACACAGCGAAACCACCACCGAAGCATAAAAACAACAAAGTTTGGTTTCAATCAGGGGCTTTCAGATTTACTGAAATTATTTGGTCTAAAAAGAAAGCAGAAGTTTTTATTTCCCAATATGTTGAACTATTGCTTTGAGTAGTGAAACAATACAAGTATAGGGACACTTCTATAAAACGATATCATGAAACAGATCATGTCTGAGGCTGGTACTCACCAAATCTTCCCAACATCATTCTGAAACAGAAAGAGACAGATTTTAAAATCATTTCCCAGGCTGTGTGCACCATTCAGCACACGCCTCACACTTCATATTTACACATTAATAACTGTGAAAACAGGGTCACGTGTACAGGTCACTGCATCAGCTCTTACTCTGTGGTGCTCGTCAGCTCTTTGGTCACTAGAGCAGTTTGCAGGATGCCCTCTCGTTTCTGCTCAAATCAAAAGGGACAGGAGAGAAAGACTCAAGCTGTTGATGCAGATTCTGATAATCTCATATACAGATAAGACAAAGAGGAACAATAAAAAAGATGACAGACTTATTTGATTTAGTATATGATTTAATGATGTCAAAATTGGTATTTGCAATTCTGTAAATGCTTCTATGTCTAATTCTAATTTACGGCTATATTTCCTGTTATCGGTCTGATGTTATTCAAGCTGCTTATCTTCACAGCGAATTACCAGAACCCTCTTCGTATTGTTCATATTTTAATGAGTGAGGCTTTCCTGGTGAAATCAAGGTTGAATAAAATGAATAAAAACATCTGTCCGAAGTTGAGAGGCCACTTTACCTTGACCACCACCACCTGTACGGAGACGTGCTCGGGCAGCCTGATGGGGGCCAGGAAGTGCATCGCGAGGGCCACCAGCAGATAGACGATAGCCACCAGGTTCTTTGAGTGGATCGCTGGAACCGTAAAATCACAGCGTCAGCTCTGTCGCACAAATAGCTGACATCATCTGGTGAGTTTTTTAAATGTGAAAGGTAACAGCTGGTGTTTTTTAAGATAGAAAATAATAAAAAAAAGCTGCAAAAAAGTAACTAATGAAGGACAGATTCATACAAGTCTAGCATCAGCTTCTGTAGGAAAATTCTGTTGTTTGTAAAGTTACTGATAGCTCCTGATTATAAATCACCATCTGGAATGCAAATAAAGAGTCAGTAATGTGATAAAGGGATATTACAGATAAAGTTCAGGATACTATGGAATTTGGAGGAGTCTAATGTTTTGAAGCTTGATCCATACTAAAGGATTAAATTTAAGACATTTCATCCTCTTATGCCTCAATTCAGATTATTCTTTCATTAATCTGTCTCATTTAATTTCACCAATGTCACTCACGTGTCATTCTAACGTTCACCTAAACAGCACACGACTGAGGTTAGAGTTAAACTCACAGTCCACACTCCACTCGCTGGTCCAGCCATGAGGCCTCAGCAGTTCGTTCACGGCCTCTAGAACCGTCTGCAGCTTCTGCTTCTGGCCGATCTCCGACTGGGTCACCTCGGCCACGTTCAGCTTCCTGCCCGACAACTTCTCTGTGAACAAGGGGAGAGGTCGAGATGCAATACTGTCAGGTCAAACCCAGAGGCAAACCCAAAAAATGAATAACTGCAGATATTATCATGCAGCACTACTTTCTTGAACACCACTAAATGTGAGAAATGCTTGTGATTTAAAAAAAATTGTCTGAATCGGGAAGCAAATGCTTAGAAGATATTTTGAGGGGAGACCGTAGTAACATCAAAAGTACCTTGAACCAAAAGAAATTACAGAACAAATTGGTCCTTTGTCCTGCCTGCATCATGCACAGATCTTCAAGACAACAGCTCTTGCTCTAAGGAGAAATAAGAGGCTTATCTCAACTGTGTGGGTTCAAGTTTTTTTTTTTAAAGGCAGCAGCAGCAGCACTGATTAAAAACAGAAATCCAGACTGGGCACTGATGCCACACAGTGAGATTACATAAGGTACAAACGTGCTAAAGGAGTGTGAAAACAAAAAAAGGGGGCTTTAAGGGAAGTGCAAGAAATCGCACAGCACTTTCTAAAATGTGTCCTGCTTTGTGTTTTAATTGTTGCAGTTGACTATTCTGAAACAAATGCAATCAGTCCTTTTAAATCAGTCCTAGTTCATATGTGTTCGCCTCTTAAAGATTTCAGGGCCTGGACACAATATGCACCAAAGCAGTCAGGAGCAGCGAGGATCATTTAATGTGGAGTAAACCGGTTGAAAGAGGAAACAGGCAGGAAGATGCAAACAGACACAACAGCTGTAAAGATACTGAGGAAGATGAGGGGACAGAGGCATGAGGAAACACTAAGGAGCTGAACAGACGAAGAGGACTGGGAACATGGAGACTAAATATCAAAGATGATAGGACACGGGCAAAAAGCCTGAAGGAGGCACACAGGAAGTAATATAAGGAAGTTAAATAATGACAGACACACAAAGCAAGTGAAATTAAAACAACAGATAATAAGGGTCCAAAAAGGCACAGAGGACAATAAGTGAGAGAACAAATACTTATAATAAGAAATCATCTGTATCTTGGAGATAAACATAATATGAAGAGGGAGTTTGTGATGACATACAAATAATAATTCATGGTGGAGAAATAATAGAATCTGAATGTTTAACGTATGAAATGCAAAGAGGAGCAATAAGAAACAAACCAAAGAACACAGAGTTGTGATACTTGTGTTACATATACATGTTAAAGTGTCAATCTAATCAATTACTGCAACAATTGCATACATTTATTTTTTATTGCTTTTACAATTTAAATGATATGTACTTTTTATTAAATTGGTAGATATTTTGTCGAGCCTACAGCAAAACATGAGACATGTAGGTGTCACCAACAAATGAATCTAAACATGTGAACTTTTCAGCCTGCTGTGACACGTAACCAACAGAAGGGGGAGCCTGTCACAAACCACTGATGGTGAAGCAGCACATTGGTGAATACACGTGGACACTGGATCAAAGAATATTGCTGCTGATATAAGAATATTTACATTCTTGTGTATTATGTTGTGTTCATGGACCATCTATTGTGTTTTTCATTTAAATGTTTCAGAATGAAATACAAAACTATTTTAACTGAATATGATAGAATGTAGGAAGGAACGTTTCTTTACTATGAAGTACCTTGATCTGTATCAAGCAGGAGTTTGATATTAGGACATCTTAAAGTGACGATCGTGACAAGAAGAACAGAAAAATATAAACCACAGCAAGTTAATTATAATTCAAGACAACTCTGTATACTGCTGTTTAATGTCCACACTACGCTTTCAGTAAATACAATGTTTTCATCATGGACCTTTGTCAGGCAACAAACTCACAGTATGAAAGAACATATTATTAATCAATTAAACAATGAATTATTGATTGTGTAACTGTCTCTGTTATTTGTGATTTGACTCCTGATGGGATGGTCCAGCTTGTTGCTCTGCTGAAAATCCATCTGTCTGCAGGTTTGTTTTTCCCCTTAGCTAAATAGTTTACAGTCTGGTGCATGGCACATTGATGGCCAATAGAAGCTGTATGAATGAAGAAGTCCTCACCGAATAACTTCTGCAGCACTTGTCCATCGTAGCAGTCCTCCTCCAGGTCTTTGACTATGATCCTGTCTTCCTCCAACTCACTGTTGATCCAGTCGATCAGGACCTGGAGACATGTCGAAATGCAGTGAGGCCTCTTCCTCAAATTACATATACTATTATCTATTGCTCTGATTATGCAGAAGAGAAATCATGATGTTTGTGCGACCACCTTCAATAGATCTTTAAATTTAAGATTGTCCCTCGATGTTGGGTCCAACATGATCCTCTCAGCGTTTTCCTCTGATTGAGACAATGTGAGAGAAAATGAGTCAGTGTGAAACTCAGATTTCCTTGTTAATTTCCAAACACAGTTAGATAGTGAGAGCACATCTGCAGCCATGGAACCAGTAACTATTACCAACGTGTCAACAATAGTTCACATGGTGACGGACGACACCCCCACCCACTTTCATTTCCTGCTCCTGTGTAGTCACTGTCTCCATCTGTCAACGTGTTGCATTGATATTTCCCTGTGACCTCACTCACCTCTGACAGTCAGCTCACAAACACAGTTTTAAGAAGTGCAAAATATCAGAGACAGCAGTTCAAGAGCATTGCAATGTCATGATTTAAGAAAACGCAATTTACTCAATCAGGTAATAATAATGTTAAGCACTTGTGCTAAATTTGTGTATATACCCAGCAGTGTGTCCTCTGGATGGATCTCGGTCCCTGTGGGAAGCATTGGAGTGTTGATGGCATTCTTGCCCTCCTCGTGGAGGTCGCTCACTGGACAGACAAAAACACAAAAACCACGAACCTTTCAGGAAACAGTTCAACGTGCAACAAATTCAATAAAAAACAAATCAGCAGCAAAACATTAGATGTTTGGATTTCTCTTTTTAATTCTGTCTCTAGTGTTTCCTCATTGGTATATTTGGGAGTTGGGAAGGTGTGCATGAGCAGCTGGGCTGGCTTGTGTTTGCTGGGGATGGGTCCAGTTTCCTATGGGCGCTGGTACAAGCACTGAAGATTGATGAGACAACATTTTCTCAGTTTGTTTGTTTTTATTTGCTCTGTTAAGCCTTTGCTTGGCTGTGTGTGTGTGTGTGTGTGTGTGTGTGTGTGTGTGTGTGTGTGTGTGTGTGTGTGTGTGTGTGTGTGTGTGTGCTCGTGTGTGTGTGTGTGTGTGTGTGTGCTCGTGTGTGTGTGTGTGTGAACTTGATGGAGGTTATTTTTATGTGAAGCACGTTGTGTTAAACTTTGGTTGTATGAAAAGTACAACATAAATAAACTCTTATTAATTATGAAATCAGTTATTTGTCTGGCAGATAAATTAAATGAAAAAAGAAAAAATTTGAAAAGCGAAAGCGTGGGGGGGGTTTCAGCTTTTACTCACTCTTCCCTTATAGACGCAATGATTGGTCAATTTGAGCAGATGAGGTTGAGATTAGATTAACAATAGTTAATAGAACTTTTTATTTTTTTCCTTTAGAAATGTTCTAATAGTTTATGCTTCTGGTCAATTTTGTTGTAGAGGTAAACTAAATTATGTTTTATTACTGTACTATTGCGATAATTAACTTAGCAAATTGAGATTTTTTAGATTGAAATATTATGTTATTATTTTTAAAACATCTAGAACTACAGTTAGAATTGGCTACAATCCTCACCAGATATTGTATGTGGTTAAAGCTCTTGCATAAGTCATAACTATTATATCCTGTATGACACTGATAGGGTCATTCTGCCTTTTCACTTATAGATTTAAAAGCGTTTAGCTGATAATTACCTCGATCGAGGAGGTTCTGTTTTCATTGCCGTCTGTCGGCCTGTCTCTTACAGCAGGATTACCTAAAGACTGCTGAAGAGACTTCCATACACTTTATGGAGGGGTGGGGTATGACCCAAGGAAATCTCGTCAAATTTTGGGCAAATCTCAGGAATTCTTTTCCCCGTCTTTAACATGTGGAGTTAGGGCGTTAGCCTTGTTGAGGGAATGTGCTCTTCAAGTTGTGCCACTATACTAACACATTCATTGAGCATTTACTTTAAGTTAAATGTGTATCTTATTTTTGTATTTGTTGTCCTTGTTTAGTGGAAAATATTCATTGAACAACAATCTTTTGTTCACGGCATCTCCACTGAAACAAAAGACAACATATAGGTCATTTTAATAGACTCTTTAAAATGTAATTTAAACTTTATATCTCATACTTAATTCCGAAGAATATCAGCTAAGATATATTCTCAACATTTTATTGACCAAGGTGGAATAAGTTAATTTTATATTTAAGAGTTTCGTCCATCTACTGCAGCATTTTAGAATAATAGGAAACTAGAGAACTACTGCAGTGGTGGATAAGCTTATCAAGCTGTGTGTTGATTCTGAGCTGCTGCCAGAGCCGTCACACGTCTGTCACTTCCTCACTTCTCCAGCCTGTGAACCTTTTTCCTCTCTGCAGACTGGATCCCGGCACACAGTGTCCACACATCTGAGCATGTATCTTGGAAATGAACAGTTATATTTGTCATTTTTCATTACCAGCCTACGATACGCTGACTTATCACTACCCACACCCTAAAACATCCTTGGAATCCGGACCTAGTCTGAAACTGGGCCATTAACACTGATTAAAAACGAGACGAGACACAGAAAGTCCATTTCTGCTGAGATGCTTTCACTTCTGACTGGAGAGACACTCCTGGGATTTCAAGGCTTTCTTCCCCTAATGGCCATGTTGCTTTTATCATCCACCATTTCAATTTGTAAGTCCTCCAAAAGGCTGCAGCACAATCAATACTCTCAAATCGGTCATTGACCCCGCTATTTATAAGGTGGAAATGCAAGGGCTGAAAAAAGCTGCACTTATTTCAAATTAAAACACATAGAAATCAATGTTTTCTAACTGAGAATAAAATGAAAGAGGGTCTAGAAAAGTGTGTTTATGTACAATCAAGGCTTCAAAGCCTGTACAGAGAGACGTCCCCACAGAGTTATTATCTGATTCAGGCTTCTCGTACGAGCTGGGAGCAGACCCGAGCCCTGGTCCTCACATCAGATCAGCAGTTTGCTTTGTAATTACAGAGCCATTTCATCATAATTGTGCTGCTTCCTGCCTCTGTGTACATCTGACTGGATTACTGCTGCTTTGCACTGAGCTGGACCGAGCTTAAATCACATACTAAAAGGAAAATCTGTTAAAATGGCAAATATATTTAAATCACCACAACAGATGCAGAAAGATGTGGAAATTATAATTATTTCAATCACCAGCAGAGATGTTTAACAGCTTTCCTCGTAAAAAAACGAATTCAATTCTAAAAAGTACTAATTTTACCCTGACAGTGGAGACAACTTGTTGATCTCTCACAACAAGTATGACAACACATTTTGAAGGTAACACATCCTACATCCTAATTTCCACGTCCAAGTTCCTCAAAGCCGAGCATTCTGAAAAACCACATTACCTTGTTTCTTTCTCTTGGTCCCACACAGCAGCCCCGCCATGTCTCTACCATAAACCTGCGGGTTCCCCCCCGATGCCAGCGAGCTAAGGTAGAAAGTAAGGTGTCTGTACGTTCAGCGTGTGTGTGAGTGTGTGAACCTCAGTAGGTTGGGGCTGAACAGTGGCAGGGGCGTCATCACGTGTTTATTTCTGTCACAGCCCTCCACCCCACCTCTGCGGTCCAGTTACCAGAGATGCAGGGAGGTTTGTGTTGGTCGTACGTGTGTGTGTGTGTCTGTGTGTTGGTGTGTGTGTGATAGGAAGGAGATGTCCCTCAGAACACAAGGCACTGAACTCCACTGCAACGCAGCAGGAACCTCTGGGCAGTTGACACAGCACAGATGACACAGGTAGTATCCACTAGATATCCACTATGTGTGTTTTGACTGCAGCATAAAAAGTACTGCCTCACTAAAACACAAAAAAAGCTCCTTTATAATTGAATGTTCAAATCTACTAATTTCACCAAACCTGAGAGAACCAACTCATTTAAATGACAAACTCTTTCAGCGAGTCTTTAACGTGTTCTGCTTCAGCCGATGACCAATCACGCTGCTGCTGTACTCCTGTTAAAAAACGTGCACTAAAGCCTGCAGTCGAGAACATTTATCATATGTCAGCCTCGCTGCATTAATTCAAGCAAAAAGCTCCTCAGCGGTTTTTACAAACCTTTATGTAAAAGTACACAGTGATTAATGCAGGATATAAAGATGATTCTTTTTTTTTTTTGGCTTTAGAGGAAATTGGCTCTAAACTTAATCAGCCAGCATCATAAACAACAGAGTATATCGACCTGGTCTCCTTTGGTTCCACTGCTCCCCAGGGTGTGTGTGTGTGTGGGGGGGGGGGGTTCTGTGGCACAGGGGGGACATAAATAATGCTGCAGTATGGAGGAGACAGACTGGACCTTAAATATAGCCACGGTTATTTACACCAACAGAGGCACCAGTGAGTAACAGCCGCCAGGAGATGACGGTGTCGCTGAGTCTTTTCCACATGGGGCCTTCAGCAGATAAGAGACATTAGAGAACCCCATCTGACCTATAACACCCAATGTTCATTAGTTGTTATATTAAGTTAATACTGTGCTACTGCTGTTTCTGCTTTAGCCCAAAAAATATGGATTTTTATGGGTTAAGAATTTGTGATATATTTTTTCAAAACATTGGCAATGATCCCTAAGATTTCATTATCAAACTCTTATGACAAAGAAACTTTTTTTTACAGTTATTTTTACAACTATATTATAGACAGCTATAAATAAAAAGAAAACACAATTTGAACACACTCAACTTAAGAAAATAAACTACTTTTTAATGTCAAATGTAAATCAACACATTTTCTGCATTGATTATTCTGTAAAATAAAAGTTTTCATATCTGTGCATATCTATGATTTGTATCTAACAACCCATAAATCCCAGTATCTGCTGTCTAATCTAGACATACGCCACCTATTGCCCTGGAGGAGAGATTCCTCACCTCTGTTGCTCTTCCTCATTTCTTCCCTTAATTCAAAACTATAGAAAACCAAGTGCACACCATCATGGCAAAG